>NW_016158844.1:45130-56444 GCF_001687245.7 Rhagoletis zephyria | reverse complement strand
CGCAAGTTTTGTATTATGATTGTTTTCTTTTCAAATGAAATTTATTGAAGAAACTGAGAAGCATATTATAGATCACACAGAAAGCAAAAAAGACTTAGGTTTGTGGAAAATATGTTCAAAAAGCCTAAAAAAAAAATTTCCAACATTTTGCTTCATAAGCACTACAAAAATTTTCTAAATAAATTTTTTTTTTAAATCTTAATTGTTGCACAGGTCTCTAGCAATAATTTGGCTAGAACAGGTTGAAAAAATATCAATTAGTCGACGAGTTATAGCCACCAAAAAACCATATAAACAATATGCTGAAAATCGGCATTTGACTGCAAAGTTCGAAGGTCGATTAAAAAAAAATTCGAACTAACATAAACAAACGCCGCGATACGGGTCTTCTAATTTAGCCTCTATTTTCACCCCTCACTCTCAGAATCGACCTAACTTTTGCTTAACTGAATTTGTTCCACAGTGTTATTATAATAGAAAGTCACACTTATGCTGATAAATTTTTTCAGGCAAAAATACAATAAAACAATAAAAGTTAAGGTGGTAATTCACAAACAGTTAGTTACGCCTTTTTTCATTGTTTCTTGGTTTAAAATTTTTTTCTTGTTGATTTTTGAATAACCTCAGCGGGGACAAAAATGTTTAAATGAAGTTGTTAAAATATATTATACAAATACCGTTCGCAAAAGAAAGCAAAAGAATGATAAAAAAACAGCTTTGTTGGTGATTTATTATTTGGATAGTACACTTAGGTCTCTTTTTAAGCGGTACATGCGTTCCTCAGAAAGCCGCATAAAAAAATCCGTATAAAAAAGTTTTTTACTTCAGCATTTTCAAAAACCGCATAAATTCAGATACTCCATGTAAAAAATTCTTAAAAAAAAACGCATAAAAAAATCCAGTGAGGCATTATTGAGCAAAAAAAAACTATTTATTTCTTCACTTCAACACTTATTATACCATGTAAAACCGAACATTAATGAATTAAATAAAATTTTATTTGTATTTTAACCAAAAAAATAAAAAATAAAAATACCACAATAATACATGAATTATGTAAGAATACATAAAAAAAAAAAAATAGAAAAAAGATTTTTTCTTAACAGCGGTCGCCCCTCGGAAGGCAATGGCAAACCTCCGAGTGTATTTCTGCTATGAAAAACAGCTTCTCGTAAAAATACAATCGCCGTTCGGCGTCGGCGTAAAACTGTAGGTCCCTCCCCTTTATGTGACAACATCAAGGCGCACACCACAAATCGGAGGAGAAGCTCGGCCAAACACCAACACCAGCGCCAATCTATTATTATTATTATTATGTAAGAATACGAAGACAAATTATTTATCAGAAGCATTGTCTTTTACACACTGAAAAAAGTAATAAAAACTCTCAAAAAAGCAAAATCGCTACTGCGAAATAATGATTTGAAAAACCGCATAAATTCAAATCCGCATAAAAAGACCCCTCCTATGTGTATAATGGTGTTTTTGATTTTTCCTTTTTACCACCATAAAAAATGTAAAAAGGGGGGCAAAAAATAGCACTTTGTTTGGAAATCTCCCATGTATGTACATTAGGGTGGTCCAAAAATGCATGTGGGCAAAAGTAAAGTCGGAATTCTTACGCTCTCACCCCCTAGGGTTGTTCTATACCGAAAAAAGTATACCCTTATTATTTTATTTTGAAATCAAAAAATATTTAGAGGTCGCTCAAAGCGCCCAAAGTTTTCCATGTATTTTATATGGGGAAAAAACAACTTTTTGTAGAAATGGTATAGAATAGTTTAAAATCAATATTTTTCTACCAGAAAACTCTGATTATGTGCAGGAGACTCCCAATAATAATACCCAATTGTTTATTTAACCATTTTTTCATCGCAACTATAAATTATAGGTCCGCCAAAAACCCACAAAAACCCCGAAAAATGCAATGGGGCGACCAATAAAAAATCTTTAGTATTAAAAAACGGTTAAATAAACCATTGGGTATTATTACTGAAAGTCTCGTGAAGAGAACCAAAGTTTTCCGAATGAAAAATATTGATTTTCATGAATTCTATACCATTTCTACGAAAAATTTTCTTTTTCCCATATAAAAATACATGGACAACTTTGAGCGCTTTGAGCGACCTCTAAATATTTTTTGATTTCAAAATAAAAAATAGGGGTATCCTTTTTTTTGGATATAGAACAATCCTAAGGGGTGAGAGCATTACAATTTCGACTTTACTGTTTTTGGACCACCCTAATGTACATACATATTTGTATTTAGGTATACATATTTCTGTCTCAATAAGGAATAGCTGCTAAGGTCGGGAAGTTGATATTTGAATAGTGTATGTACCATTCGCAGTGACGTAAGCTGTTATTCTTTATCGTTACAGATTTTGCATAGCGTGATTCATATAGACCTTTTTTATTTTACATAAAATACTTAAACAGAACTGGATGTAAAAATCTTTAATTATAACCTGAAAGACAATTCTCTGAAATTTACCTGTTAACCTACGATCATATACAACTTTTGAATTTGAATTTGAATAAAAAAAAAACGAATCGTCGAAGCGAACTGGGTTTTGGTAAAGTACATTTATTTTGCATGAAATACGTAAAATCAACATGAAGAGATACCGGGCATGCGTAGTTCGATCCCAGTAGAAATAGTCACAAACCGGTTCTTGTGTATACGCTCGTATACAAACAGATCAGCAACTTCTAATCAGATTTTTTTAGAAAAATTCTTGGTATGCAGTTTTCTGGCCCATTCGTTTTTAGTAAAACTAAGTGCAAGTTTGAAGTTGCCAGAAAATCGCGTTGATTTTGGCGATTTTTTTCACCCAAGTTCCTCCATGCAAAGTATGTTCGACAATTGTTTTTTGTATGGGGAAAGTGAGCCACACCTTCCACTAAAAAAAAATGCCAAACACCAACGCGTTTTTCTGGCAACTTCAAACTTACACTTTGTTGTACTAACTAAAACTGCATACTTAGAAATTTTCTATATATTTTCTACGAAATATTAACGAAATTTTTAAATTGATTTTAATTTTAATTGTAATTTTGCACTTAATTTTGGCCTCTTGTTATGCTGGATTTCCACTCACAAAAATTGTGATGACAAAGTGAGGTAATAACAAATATTCGTGTAATTTTGTTAAAAAAAAGTCATTAAGTTCATTTCCACATGGCAATTATTAAATGCCACGCAATTTGGTATATTATTTTTTTTTTTTTAATATCAAATCAATCGTATTAAAAGGAAGGTATGTATGTATGTGTGAAAATATCAAATTGATTTTGCATAGAAAAATAAATAATACAACTACAAGATGTGTTAAGTGTGAGACGGTGAAAAATTGTTGAGTGGTATTGGTTATCAAGATGCACAAGCAAAAGCAAAGAACTCAACAACAACCACCTACTGCTCCTTAAGTAGGCTACAACTTTACACAGCATCTTTTGCTCTCAATTACTCCTCCTCCGCAATAGTTTATTTCGATTCAATGCATTTTGCTTTGATTTTTGTATCAGCCGTTCTGATTAAATTTATGGTACACTTGCTTTGCCTGCGACGCAACAATGTTAAATAACAAAGTAAAACAAAGAAACGAAACCACTTCGTCGAACCAGCGACATTTTGATAGTTTCGCGATTTCTCGGAATATTGTACTAGGGGCGCGTATAAAACAAAAAATAAATAAATGCTTTTTGTTGGAAAAGTGTCCAACAGGAGAGATATATCTATTAGCATCTACGCCTTCTTCTCCTTCATCCTTGCCTATGCGTTGAACACAAACACAGTCTAGTTTTATGGCTTCGTAATTTATTACACTACTCTTCGCTGACTAGCTACACCACCAAAAGAGCACCTTTGTAGATATTAAAGCATTAAATCCGGACTTTGAAATTGTGAGTTCTTAAACACATTCCAGGATACTATTGGCCTTATTAAGCTAAGTACTGTTCTGATACATTCTGTACATATATGGTACATAAGCACCGAGTACATTCAAAAAAGTAGCATTTACGTAAGCAAATGCATATGCCTTTAATAATTAAGTCAATGAATAAGTAGTAGTTTTTGTTTATAAGGCAACACTACTCGCGTTGAAAATTTTCATATCTATATCATTTTAAAAATAATTATTCAATTTTAAATTTGCAAATAGACTTGTTCAGGTGTTTAACCCTCATCGGTTCTAATTGCGATTTTATCGTAAGCGACAAATTATCGAAAACAGTTTTTCGTTGCAAATAGGTTACAAATACTAGTTACAATGTCCTACATAACCACAGACTTTGAATATTTACCGTTACGGAAAAAAGCAAAATTTATTTTATCGTTTGCTTTTACACTTTTGAGCTACTACAATTTTATCGTAAGCGACACTGTGTGTACAGAACTTTATTGTAAATAGCAGTTTCAACTGTAGTTTTAACCAAGGTTCCACCTTAATCGCTAGATTAAAAATTTTCGTTTAGCAATTTTTTTCTCCAGTAACTAGGTTTAAACGAGTTGACAAATATAACAACTAATTTCGAAACTTGCCAAAACTGAACTTATTCTGGTCAAGGATTAAATTTCCTTTTTTACTCATTCTTTAAAAAAAAACGTAGTAGCGCCAATGTGGTCGTTTTAGTTTGTTAGAGAATTTAATGAGTTTTAACACTACATCCCCGAAGAAAACTTGTGGACAATCTAGTAGATGCACCAAACAGTTAAAGTTGAAAATATGTTGAGCTTATTCTGCTGATCGGCAATGTTTGTATTTAATTGAGCTAAAATTTAGTTTTTTCAAACAATCCTTAAAGTACCCGCACTCTCTTCTTATCCTTGTGATAACTTACATTATCATTCATTTTTTTTAATTTCGCAAGGCCTGATTGACCTAAAAAAATAATGTGTCATACAAATTCTGTATATCTAAGCGATGTTTCAATTCGCATTGAGCAAAAACTGTGCCTTTTATCTTTCATTGAATTTTTCCCTCCACATTTTATGCCGACTCTGTAATTTTTTCGTTTTAGTTCCAATTGTACACAGAAATAAGGCTCTAAGTCCTAATTAGGGTATATTTCCGGTCCATTAGTCCAATTTCTATTATTGTTTAACTAAGTAAGTGGTGATTCAGAAATATAAAAATATGTTTTCTCGGCAAGAAGTAAAACTCATTGAGAACAAAAAACTCATTGATGGCAATTAGGTTTTCATTACTTAAGTATTTGGGTTTCACTTTATCTCACTTGTTGAGAGTACCATTTTAGACGTTTGAGCATTCATTAGAAAGTCGTGATCCCCAACTCGCCAGAGTTGCAAGTTTTTGCCAGAATTTACCAAAAAGCGTTCCAGTACTCGTTTCTCTGGCAAATGAGAGGACAAATATGATAGTAAACCAAGAATGATAGAATACATATTCTCTCAATCGTGATAGTAAACTAGGTTCTCTCTTTGTCAGAAGTTGCAACATTTGATAAATTGTCAAACTAGCAGCTGTTCTGTCCTGTCAAAGCAAATTTAACGCAACGAAGAAATTTGAAGTTCTGTAAGTATTTTCTGTTTATTTGCATGAATATATATTTGTGTATAATTAAGCAAATCGCCAAGTGATAAAAAACCGCTATGTAAACAAAAAATTACAATTTTACCATGTATTTGACAAAATCACCAGTTTTTACCCGAAAAGTATTCCTGTACTTTTTGGGGTTACTCTCTTTCTCTCAGAGCAATTTTTCTTCTTGAGCGTTCTTGAGGAACGCAACTGAAATGGGAGCACCCAATACGCTTATTCATATGTACATACATATGTATGCAGATATGAGTACCAAGTAAATGGTAACCATCAAAGGTTGTACTTTCATATATGTATGTAAACACGAAGTGAGAGCAATTTGCTTACGGCACTGTTGTTTGATGAAGGCATCGTATGTTGCAGGACTACATCTAAACGGCATGTCAATCGAAGAACACAAACAATAAATAAATGAAAAAAGACAGGAATGCAACTTTCCGACGAAATCGTCCGTCAACCACCTTGGGTGCATAGTGAGCGCTCTGGTTTGCTTTGGCTTGTGAGAACAGTGAGTAAATGAAGTAGACCAAGCAGAAGCGGCAACGAGCACTATATGGAAAGCAATCAAACCAACTGTCACCGCAAAAACGCGCCACACAATCACTAACACAGCCACTGCAATTACTAACAAAAGAGTTCAAGCCAAATAATACCTTTGTACTATATTTCTGCGTAGTAATCGATACTTGCCGTGCAATAAATGACAAGGACAAGTGATGACGGCATGCTTGAAATAGCATTGGCAGTGAAGTTGAATAGTAAGCTAAATAAAAGATATCAAAATAAATTCGAAAATATTGGACATAAAAAGTGCCCTTTTATGGCTCTGGTTATTTTTTAATCGATCAAATTTCTCGTTGCGAAAAATTGTTTCGTGCAGTACGAAAATATTTAATTTCCTCCTTTCCCAATAATTCCATAAGTTTAGCTTCGCCATTTTTATTATTTATTATTTTTTTTTGACAAATATTAGATGTTGAATTTGTGATATACATTTATAACTTTCGTAACAGACAAATCACATCTTTTTTAAGGGCGGTACCTATGTTGCAAATGCATAAATTCACGCAAATTCATAGTCTAATGTTATATATGTAGGGCAGATTTCCACTATGGGAATTTGAGCGAATTTTTGGCGAAAAGCCTTAGGCACTCCGCACATTAAACGGCTAGTCGTAGTAGTGTAATCGTTCCGGCGTACTAAAGTATGAAGCTTTTACATATACCGAACACATGTATTTCAATGAAGCTCTGTATATTACGATTCATAATCATGTTTTCGCCTAATCATAAAAACTTCATGAATCGAAGCGCCACATTGTAAGGCGCTTGCCGTTTTGATATCGGCATTTGTTTACTTTTTTGTGCTCGAAATAAAAATTATTTGTCATTTCAGTAGGAAATAATTGAAAATTAATGATTTTGTGCTAAAACTCGTGCCAACTGTATTAAGCCATAAACGTTTATGCAAAAACCAGAAAATGTGTAATGTGTGCGCCAGCAGGGCTTACACAGGGCGCCCAAGTGTGCAGAAGTCGAGTCGTAATGCATTCGTTTTGACATGACAAAACGATTACTCTACTATGATTAGACGCGTAATGTGCGGAGTGCCTTAGTTTCGCATGTGTAGTATTCAGTGTCGTTTTTGTATTTTAAAAAATAATTTCACATTTGTAGACATGCTTCTAAAGTTAAATGGAAAATTATATTAGAAATCGAATATTTTTAAGTAAATATCATTAATTTTGAATTTTGCTATTTTTTGTGTTTTTACTTGTTTCGCACTTGTTCGGTAACACAGGGCAACACTGATTTTGGTGCGGCAAATGTTGGAGCTGTTTTTGATAGACTTTTTGGGCTGATTACGAATCCGTAAGTAAAAAGGTTCCATCAGATCCAGATTTTGAGAAAAACGAGGTCAAAGTGTCAAAAAATCGCGTTTTTTTTGCAATATTTGAGAAGCTCCAGCAGTGAAAGAAAAGGTGATAGAATCTTTCGCTTAAGCTTAAATTAAAGCTAGAACCCTCTACTACTGTCCCTGAAAATACCATCCCTGCACCTTGACAAGGTTAATTTAAACTTACGTGGAAGGTTCTATTACCATCTCTTTATTTTCTAGAGCTTCTTAATTATGGCAAAAAACCGGATTTTTTAATTTTTGCTGTTTAGTAAATGACTATAAGTGCACCATCAGGGTGCAGGGATGATATTTTCAAGAACAGTAGTCAAGAGTTATAGCTTTAACTTAAGCTTAAGCGGAAGGTTCTTTCTTTACTAGAGCTCCTCAAATATTGCAAAAAACGTGATTTATTAACACCTCGCTTTTATCAAAATCTGGATCTGATGGAACCTTTTTTACTTACGGATTCGTAATCAGCACAAAAAATTCTATCAAAAACAGCTTTTACATTTGCCGCACAAAAATCAGTGTTGCCATGTGTAATAGTTCTTTCGGTTTTTTTTATATGATACACATTTTGTGATTTAAATAAAAAATATTTCCTGTCAAATTAAAATGTAAGGCATTTCGCTGTATGAATCATTTATCATTTAAAAAATTTGTTAAGGGTACACCTAAAAATTGTGCCAGATTGTAGGACTGTTATTTTCAAAAATATCGCTTTTCGATATATCGAAGTGGCGAAATTGAAAAATCGTCGTATCGATAATATCGTGTTCAAAATATTTAAAAAATTAAGGAATGGTTTCAAATATGAATGCTAACCAGGCGATATTTGTGTGTAAAACATCGATATCTGATATTATAGGAAGCGAAAATTATAGCCAACACCGATATAATATCAACAATCCTAATTTACTGCGTTATACATATGTACACTCGCTCATTTTCTGGAAGAAAAGGACTTTAAAAAGCACCGTACATATCCATATACAAACAATTAGTAAATTTCCTCTTACATGTGGCACTTGGCCCATGAACTGATGTACATACATACATATGTATGTATAAGCAGTTCCGCTATTGCACATTGCCTTGCTTAGTGATGTTCCGATACGAGTAAATACTCGAGTAGTACCTCTACCAAGTACCGAGTATTTTTAGTACTTCGATACATGTGACCAAGTGGGTCATCGAGTGCATTGTGCAAGTATTTACTCGGTCGAAGAATTTATGCAACTCTAGTCAAATTAGTAAAGTTGCCACAAGGTGGGATATATGAAGTTTGACACGTATCCCATGTGCTGAAGCTTTATGGTATTTCATACAACAATAGCCTGCGTTACGCCGGAAAAATACGTATATACATATTTATGCTAAAAATAAGCATATATTTTCATATTCACAAAGCCATTTCTGAATTAAATTAGCCATTTCTAAATTAAATTATATCTTTGTAACTAACATATAAAAGTTGCGAGAATATGTATTTACCTATGTGTATATATATATTAAAAATAAGCATAAATTTTCATATTAAAAAGCCTTTTTGCTTTAAATTATATCTTTGTAACACATAAAAAATGGTTTTATTTATTTAACAAGTAAGAAAGTCTAAGTTCGGGCGGAGCCGAACATTAAATACCCGGCGCAAGTATTAAATATATGTTTTTTCACCCTTCCGAAACCTTCCGCTAGATGGTAAGCCGAGGTGTATCAATTTTGAGTAAATTAGCGTCCTTCAATTTCGAANTTATGTATACATTTGTCTATATCTATCTCGATTCGTTTTGGCTGTTACAAACAACCGTTATGTGAACAAAATTAATATACCCTTGTGCACAAGTGCGCTCGGGTATAAAAAAGATTGAAAAACTGTTTTGAAATATTTCGTCCGAATACTTTTGAGTACAAGTAGAATCGAGTATTTTTTTAGCGATACTTTGAGTAGCATCGAGTACCCCCTTAGATGTTCTAAACTGAGTACTGGTATCGAGTACATGGTGGTATCGGACGAACACACTAGCCTTGCTTCGCCAGTATGTAAAACGCTTTAACGAGTCAGCAACAGCTGCGAATCCTATCTATAGCTGCATTTTTTTCTAATCGAGCGGCAAAAGAACGCTCAACTGGGGTAAAATTTCCTTATAGCTACTGAAGCAACCCTGTTGGTATCTGGCAACAAACATGTGATTAGTTTAACGGGATTTAGACACAAAAAAAAATATTAGAAATGAGTAATTATGCGAGGTAATTTCGTAAGTATATACTTATTTAAAATATAAATCATTTATATACGAAAACAAAAATGTCCCTCTCCATTTTCCCATTAACAATTCACAATAGAGCAGTTTTTTCACTTACCAACACTACCCTTCCGGTCGCCTATATTTTAACCCACCTTGCTGAACCCGAATAAATAGTCTAGTTTGTGTCGTTGCTTTGCATGTATGTATTTCGTCATTTATGCGAGTGTTCTTTTGTAGCTCGGTTGCAAAAGAATGCACCTTATGTATCTTATGCTTAGCCTCTAAGCAAACATTGGACAAGTATGTGGATAGTTGTGCTGAAGAGGATCACTTTTATACATGCCAAAGTGGTGTTTGCATCGCCTCGGGAGCTCTCTTCTGCATGGATGGATGAAATACAAAGTGTTTTGCACTAGGTAAGTTACACTGCACTTAAATGTAGCATATGCGGTGTGGCAACTTTGAACTTATGCTTAGACTACCAAGCACCAATGACTTATGGAAAGTGTTTATGCAATGGTCTCTTCTCTATAGCCGGGTGTTCGTCCTTTGAAAATATACATATGTACATACGTATGTATGTACATACATATATATACTAACGCAAATACTATTTTTATCTGTATGCTTACACATACTACACCACCAAAAATTTTACAAGCGTATTTCACTTGCACTTAATTCGCTTCTGTTGTCAAAGCAGTGTTTTAGGAGAGTCAAAGTGTAATCAAAGATTTATTGAGAGCACGGCGTAAATTCTTATAGGGTTCATTACTGCATACATATGTAAGGGGAAAGGTAACTACAGTTCCGTGCTTAAACAAGCAAATGTTTAGGAATATAACTTTTTTTTTTAATAAATATGTATTAGTAAATGCGCAACCAAGAGTCAGGAAGAAGACTGACCGCTCAATTCAAGTAAAAACTTTTGAGTGATACCGAGTAAGTATTTAAAAGGCGGACCGAAAAATATCAAAGGGCTCCTGAAAAAAAGGACGAACTATGGAATCATGGACAATATGCAATATGCAACTGAATTCCTCGCATTTTGATTCAAAACCTATTTCCTTCAGGTTATATAGAAAGATTTTGCACTAAGTTGTTAGTGGACATTAGACTGGGTCGAAAAAAAAAGTTGCTAATGTCCGCCCCTAAATTTAAAGATTATGTTGAGAGGGTTCTGGAAAAATTTTTTTTTTTTTTTTTAACCCTCCGAAATACAGCCGAAATGGTTTTTTCGTTGTAACTTGGTTATTTGATGGCCGATTTTTAAAATTGATATGTCATTATTTTTGTCTTGAGAAGCTTCACTTTTCGTTCTTATGTCTTTTTAAGCTTTGAAGTCGCGTTCGCATGATAAGGGCAGAAACAAAATTTTACCCCCCCTAAAGTATATTTTTTTCCTTACCAAACGAAAGTACTTAAAAATTCAAGAAAATGTTGCCTTCAAACTATATTACTAAAATAATAAACAAAGGAGTTATAGCACTTTTAATATCACAGGTCAACATGAGTTTCAGATGTAAGTATAATAACACAGTACAACAAAAATTGATTTTTTTTATGCAACAGAGTAACCTAAATTTAAGGATTATGTT
>NW_016158844.1:27026-44906 GCF_001687245.7 Rhagoletis zephyria | reverse complement strand
GGTACGCTTATGTATATAAAATTGTGTGAGGTAAAAGGAAATATGCAATACAAAGCAGGCAGCTGCATGAGAAATTGTTTGCAGACAAGAGAGTTTTCCGACTGAAATACCAAAAGAAACGAAACCAAAAAGTCAGCTATGGTGCGCTTGAAACATTTAAACACGTTCGTAAATTTGTTTATAACAGTTGGTGGAACGTAGACAGAGTAGCAAAATTAATTTTACACCGCAGAGGCAAAATGCAAAATGCAGTGATATTGTTTGCCTACCTGAGCTGATGAGAGGCGAGTGCAAAAGAAAATAAATTCCCATTGCCAGCTATGCTATGTACTTACTTACATATGTATCTTTTATCACACCACCCACCTACTTCAACTCCATACCAAAAATATCTACTTAAACAACGGTTATATAGCTGACGCGTCACACCTCAGCATACATTGATATATATGTATATGCCTATTTTTCACAGAGTATTCTTGCACAGTATGAGGAGGATGTGAGGCAGGCCCAATGAACACTAAGACACACCCACAATATTTCTGACAAAATTCCAAAATACTTTTCGAACGTTGCTTTTGTGTTTTATTTTCGTTATGTTTATTTTTTGAAGAGTTGCTTTCTTTCGTTTATACTTTGCAATTGTTTTCTTGTTAATTTTCGGCTCGCTTAAGGGTCATTTCAACAGTTTACTTTTTACGACAAGTAATTTTTAGCAAAAAAAAACCGACTTCAACTCTCATATAAAAAAAAAAAAAATAGTACCAGGTTGACCGAGCTTTGCACTCCGGTGCATATACTTTTTAAAGTTTTCAAGATTTGGATAGCTTTAAAAAAATATTTTGGAATAAAAAAAATAGGATTTCCATATCTATTAAGTAAATTCCTTACTCTAAAATTTAGGTGCCAACCCTATTCCGAAATACGTTGGAATGAATGGTACATATCTTGAGCGTATGCGTACTATGTATATATAAAAAATGATGATTGAGATTAACAAAATAAATATTTTTATTACAAGGAAGCGTGGCAACCCTGAAAATATTTTCTGACCAAAGTTCTCAACAATACCTTTCATTTGATATCCATATTGCGATGTTTTAGATAAATTGTGTAGAATCTAAAATAAGTGGCAACCTTATACTACTATCCTAAGACATAACATTTTGTGTACAGGGTAAGCATTGTCTAAGAACCTTCTCTTGGTACCCATGAATAGTGATNAGCATTGTCTAAGAACCTTCTCTTGGTACTCATGAATAGTGATTTTACCTTTTTTTTTTCTAAAAAAAAAAATTAAATAAATATTCGATTCAAAATAGGTGGCAACCTTATTAAAAATATATTTGAATTAGGGATCTTTAAAATACCTTCCATTTGATACCCATATTATNGGCAACCTTATACTACTATCCTAAGACATAACATTTTGTGTACAGGGTAAGCATTGTCTAAGAACCTTCTCTTGGTACTCATGAATAGTGATTTTACCTTTTTTTTTTCTAAAAAAAAAAATTAAATAAATATTCGATTCAAAATAGGTGGCAACCTTATTAAAAATATATTTGAATTAGGGATCTTTAAAATACCTTCCATTTGATACCCATATTATGATGTTTTAATTAATTTGTAACTAATTTCGCATAGGTGGCAACCTTATACGAGTCTTCTCGGAGATATTGCCTATTCAGATAACTTTAAAATCCAAAACATTATCTGTGTACAAAATTTCATCAAAATCGTTAGAGCCGTTTACGAGAACCCTATGGATATATATATATACAAGAATTGCTCGTTTAATGTAATAAGATATATCAATACATATATCTCATGATGACTGATCGGATCTTAACCAGATTAGTATGGGACCACCTCTAGTATGATACCACCTTTCCGATGCAAAAAGAATTATCGAAATCGGTTGACGGGGTCCAAAGTTATGCGGTAACATACCTAAAAAAAATATTCCGACGAACCGATGACCTCCTCCTTTTTTGGAAGTCGGTTAAAAATTGAGTTTAAACTAATCGCCAGTTTTCCAGTTTATGGCCGCTGTACAGTTTAGTGGTTTTATAGGACAGGACATTTTTTCTTTACATAGATATGTATGTAAAGCAACTGCTAATATATTTATACTTTTGCTATTTTTTTTATTGTGGACAGAAATTTAAAGAATTTGTTAGTTGCTCCATGTGTTGTCCGCTGTGCGCTGACAAAATACCTCAACCATTTGGGTTTGTTATTTGTCTTGCCATCCAAAAAACTGAAATGGTTTGGTCCATTTTCTTAGGTTGAATCCGATTGTGACTGTATTGCAAATAANTGACACAACATTTTTTCTTTACATAGATATGTATGTAAAGCAACTGCTAATATATTTACACTTTTGCTATTTTTTTTATTGTGGACAGAAATTTAAAGAATTTGTTAGTTGCTCCATGTGTTGTCCGCTGTGCGATGACAAAATACCTCAACCATTTGGGTTTGTTATTTGTCTTGCCATCCAAAAAACTGAAATGTTTTGGTCCATTTTCTTAGGTTGAATCCGATTGTGACTGTATTGCAAATAATTTTAATTTTTCCCCCTTCTCTTTCATCTAAGTTTTGGAAGCCGATGGCAAATTCATATTGTTGCTTATCACAAATATCTCGCTGTTAAGCCGCATACTGTTTAGATTATCACGTGAATATTCAGTTATTTTATGTAAATCATGGTTTTGTTAAGTCACTTGGTTGGTTGACAAAACGCATGTGGGAATTTTCCGCTCAACGGCAACGAAATTATTCTCTGAACACAGACTACTAAACTACAACACATACTATGTATTGGAAAAAATACAGAAGCGTCATACTATTAAGTGGGCTCTACAGGGCAAACAAATCGTGTGATAATATTAAACTAATTATGAAATATATATATGTATGTACATACACTTCCACCCATCAGAATAGGTTCAACATGATTTTCAAGTTTTTCTGTTTGGTGCATCTACTAGATTATCTGTAAGTTTTTTTTTTGTAAATTCAGTGTTACAACCAGTTAAATTCACAAACAATAACACTAAGGCCAACCACATTGACACTACCATTGTTTACTTTTTGAGGTTTTTTTGAACATTGATAATGATTTAATTGTTCACCAGGATAGGTTCAGTCCAAATGTCTTGATATTAGGATTTGGTATTTGGCAATTTTAAGAAATTTACTTAAGTAATTATTTTAATCTAGAGATCAGAAACAAAAATTGCATATTTAAAAAAAGAAAGGCTAAACTGTCAAAAATCATTGTAAGTAGAAGTGACAAAATCAAGATTTTATAAGCAATTAAAAACGAGAAGAAAAACAAAGTGAAGAAATTCCGATAGTGTATCCGTACTGGTGTTAAAATGGCAATCTTGAATTCGGTCACATTTTGCATGTACTAGTGCATAAAATAAGACTATAATCCCGCTTAAGTTTTTGAGAACACTTGGAAAAGCAAGAGCTTCAAAAACGAACCCACGGGACGATGCACCTTGGGCTTAGTGATTGCAGTACTGTGAAAAAATAAACAATCAAAAAACACATTTGAGAACAAAATAATCGGAGTGTAACTTAATAATGAGCACTACTTTGAAGCACAAGGAATATTTGGCTGTACATTTTCGAGATTTCTAAAGCTGCTTGGACTGCTAGAAGCAGTAAATAGTTCTAATAGTATCAAGAAATCATTTGAGTGCTGCATTCACGGCGAAATGATGGCCAATAGGACTAAATACCATGCACTTAACGCAGTAAGCAATTTTCAGAATGCTATCCTTTTGGAATAGATAATACGAAGGTGGAAGATAAAAATACAAAGAAAAAATAGTTAAATTTTTGATTTTTTTTATTATATTATTAATTTTAATTTATTATTAATTATACTGAACCCGTTTTGGTAAACTATGTATTAAATTTTTATTTGGTAATGTGGCTTTTTATTTTTTGTTTGTGATTTGAACTGACTGTGATACTGCATATACAAAAATAACCTGGGGATAATTCAGAAGGCGCACCAAACAGTTAAAGCTAAAAAAACAAAACATGCTAAACCTATTCTGCTGACGTTCAGTGTCTATAGAAACAAAACCTTTAGTATGAATTTGTTATTTTAACATGCCAGCTGATAACTAAACGCGCAATCAAACCTCGCCATTGCGAAGAGTATCTACAAAATTGCCAGGGATTGATGATTAGACACCAACGGCGGTTGCTTAAGTGTATTGTCTTTATAATTATGTGGACACCTACTTTCCACAAGAATTTGCCAACTAATACATATACTTCTTTTCACACAGACAACTGATTCCAAATAATGATATCCTGCACTGCTAACCACTACACCACAGCGGCCTAGATAAAAAACTTGGGGAGCATTTTCTACGAATTCGTTTGCTAATTCAGAAAATAAATTTTGAAAAAGCAAAAGCTTTTACTTTACAAGTGAAAAAGTGTTTCTGGACCTCGATTGAGTCCCCTCGATCATTTGTGGCGGGAAACGAAACGGGAACTATGTACCTCAATATACATATGTACATACATATATACAAGGCAAAGAGTAGAAAGCTGAGCGTAGAAGGGACTGTAAAATTGTAGAAATATGCAAAATCTTAAGTGGTAAGATGTGCGTGGAGGCATGTGTATTTTTGTTCTAGTTAGCTTGAAAAAAAAACAACACACTTTTTGTTTTGTTAGTTAATTTTACCCCGTTATTTAATACGTCACCTATCAGGAATGAATGAGTTTATCTCGAATTAAAGCAAACAACATTAAAAACATCAAGTGGAAAAAGAGGAAAAGGCAACTAAAAATAAAAATATTGGCAAGCTACGACGCTCTTCGAATTTTTGCCCGCCCGCAAGGGAAATTCCAATCAGCTCATTCCGCAGCGTGTTTTGAACGACTTTTTCATGCACTTGCATTGCGAAGGCGAAACAAGTCGTCCACGAAATATAAAAATAAAAAATAAACTACGCAGAGACAAATGATGAATTCATAGAACGAATGTATAGTAACTAAAGCTAAGATGTTCGTGTGGCATTATCAAAGAAGTTAAAAAAAAAAAACACNAGTTAATATCACTATTTAACTAAAACAAACTATGATGAAAGAAACAATCTCAAAAATTTTAACTAAAATCGTCTAGTTAGTTCGATAAAATGATTTAATCGGGAATCACAATTTTTTCTTAACGTATATACATATACATACTTACAAAAATACAAATTTGGTAGAAAGACATAAGTATGTATGTACAACAACACAAATATAAATTGGGTCGCGACATTTTATCAAGTTTTGCAAATTTTTCTTTTGTATTTTGGTGTTTTTTTCAGAATTTTTATCAGTTTAAATTGTTTTTGTTAGATACTAGAGCTACGTCTAACGTCTGCTCACGTCCCAATTTATATTTGGGTCACTGCATGTGTGTATGTACATACATATGTATGTATATGCAGATCGCACACTTTCTTCAAAACTATTTTAACTTAATTCTTGCTAGAATCTTTGCTAGAAAATACAAAAACATATTTTTGAGTTCGTGTTAATCGGATGGGTATGGTAGGCTTTCTAGGGTTTTTGTAACAAACTAACTTAAAATATTGCTGTGGCTTAGCTGCAGCTATATATTTATGTAAATACATATGATCTTTGAACTTTTTAGGGCATAATATTAGAAATTAAAAATTTTCAATGAACAGAATTTCGGTAAGTACTATGTTAGATAATAATTTACAAAATATGTATAGACTAAAAATAAATATATATTTTTTGTTGGTTTTGTTGGAAATTGTGTGGAAGCCCGCAGACATATTTTGTCTTTTGGACTTATCAACACGGTTTCCATTTTATTCTATGCATTTAACGCAATTTCACAATACATATCTGTATTGTTCATACTGATATGCATTGAGACTTTAATTCTACGTGAGATAAAGACCATATCTTAAGAATTCTCATCTCATAAATACCGTCCACATCTAAACCGATAAAAGAATGTTAAGGCCCAGCAAAGCGAAAATCCCTTGACTGTTCACTCAACTCTATCAAGTCGCGGTATGGAAGCGGTAAATGTATTTATGTGCCGAAACATATTTTCAACACATAAATTCTCTTCGTCCACCACATAGCCCGTACAACTCCCTTTCCCGCCGAAGCAAGAAGGTCGCAATACGATTGCCAACATCGGATGTAATAGGGACACCAGCCAAAGAAGCCCCTTCGTCTGCAACCAGAAAGCTCAACATTAAAGTTCACTAAATGATCGACAGATCAAGAGACCGAATAGCCGGGAAAATTACAGTTGCCCCTCAGAAAAGTAGACTATTGGTTTTCATAGATCACCACCAATATTCAAACAAGCAGAGATTTCTCCCAACTTGAATGAGTACCGCGAGATCTTCGGCTAACGTCCACAGGTGACCGCTCCAGTGCCAATGCCCTGAGTCAATCACATTGTATCTCTCGAAAGCTCCACCGTAGTCTGATAAAAGCCGGGTTGCAGCCGCATATTCAACAGAAAATCCACTCGCGAAATTTTCAATGAGTAATTCTAGATCATTTTATGGCTCCGTCAGGGAGTCTCCATAGACCTCCGTGATTTGACCATAGAAATATCTTGAAAAACCAATTTTGAATTTTGAAGATAGATGGACATCGGTTAAAAAGCGCCACACTACCGGGCCACACCTCAAGCGCGGCGATATTTGGCTCTTGGCACATGCATAGCAGAAGAGTATTACAGGACTGTTGTACACGTCTTCTATAACTGTTTCCAGCAATAGAAAAGGGCTTCAACCAACATATGCAAAACTCTAAAGCAAGCCGTCTTTGCCTCGAGGAAATCTTTAGCACTTGGCATGAACGAGTTAGAAGAGTATGTGACTTCTGATGTCAGTCGACCCTACTGCTGTTTTCAACAATAGTAGATACTTCAACCAGCAGCGAACCTCTGCAAACAAGTCATCTTCGCCTTGAGCAAATCTTTTATTCTTACCCTTAGCATGAACGTGTTAGGGGAGAATTTGTTGACTGTTGTCCACATCAGATATAGCTGTTTCCAGCGATATAAGACGTTTCAATCAACAGACGCCAAACTCTAAAAACATGTCATCTTTGCCTCGAGCAAAAGTTTTGGCTGTTGGCATGAACAAGTTAGAAGAGTAATTGGGGAATGTTGTCCGTTTCGGCTATTGCTGTTTCCAGTAATAGTAGAGGCCTCAGCCAACAGACGAATTACCCTAATAAAATGTCATTTCTGCCTCGAGCAAATTTATAGCTCTTGGAATGGACCGGTTGGAAGAGTGTCTAGCGACTAATGTCCACCTTTGCTATAGCTGCCTGCAGCAAACGTAGCATACTTTAGCAAAGGCTTCAACCAGCAGTCGTTCATCTCTCAAACGGGTACCATAATGCCTTGAGCAAAATTTTCAAACCTTGGCATGAACAAATTAGAAGAGTTTGTGACTACTGTTGTCCGTCTCTCCTACGGCTGTTTTCAGCAATAGTAGATACTTCAACCAACTCAGCACAACTCTAAGTAAAAGTCATATTTGGCTTGAGCAAATTACTTGCTTTTGGCATGATCGAGTTCATAGAGCAATTGACGTCTGCTGTCCACTCCAGCTAAAGCTGTTTCCTGCAATAGAAGAAGCTTCAACCAACAGACGTAAAAGTCTAAGACAAGTCATCTTTGCCTCGAGCGAAAGTTCTAGCTGTTGGCATGAACAAGTTAGAAGAGTAATTGGGGAATGTTGTCCGTCTCGGCTATTGCTGTTTCCAGTAATAGTAGAGGCCTCAGCCAACAGACGAATTACCCTAATAAAATGTCATTTCTGCCTCGAGCAAATTCATAGCTCTTGGAATGGACCAGTTGGAACCGGTACCACAATGCCTTGAGCAAAATAGTGGATTTTAGTCGCCTTTTACGACAAGCATGCCTTACTGCGGGTATATTCTAACCCCTAACCCGCGGGGGGACTGCCTACTTGGGTAGATATATGTATACGGGGATTAACATAATTTTCAAAATGCACAAATAAGTACTCAACGTAGACTAAAGTATCAATTTTTGCAAAATGCGATTTTGCCCATCCAAGATTTTCTTCAAGTTCGTATCCTCATCAAGCAGTTACGTTAAGCTAAAAATTAAAAGATTCTTTTGAAGGATTCAATTCGATTTCGATTGTCCTTACTTATACAGATTTTTGGATAGAACTTCAGGACTAATTTGCCATTATAAATCTATCCGTATGTATGTATTGCTGCACTCCTATTAAAATACGAACCAACTTGGAACCAACTTGTTTGTAGAAAAAAAACTATAACCAAAATGAGTTTGAATGATTTGCATGATTTCCATTCATTCATTCACATTCTTCCATTTGAAGGTAGAAAGTTTAAAACAAAATATATATTCATAACTTACAAAATTCCAGACGCTGAGTGTTTGGTATGCGAAGTAGAATATTCAAATCTACTGTACTCTGTTTAGCTAGAAGTTTAAATGAATTAATGCAGCCCTCTAATACATATACATAGATGTATGTATATACGCTACTCATAAGTTCATATGAATGTTTTTCTTGAGGAACCATTATGTATTTTTGTTGTATGTCAAGTAATTATTTTAGTGGATAACATAATAGGGATGAAAAGTTAGGAACATTTTATTGTATACAGTTTTCTTAACGGCGGCTCAGAAATGCAGTTAAAATTTACGGATACACAGAAGATTCGAAGTAATTGTTCGCCGATAAACTCAACAACGCAATTTGACAAAAGGTAAAACCACGAAACAGTGTAAAGCATAGAACCCTGAAAATACTCCTGTGCGAAAGGTAGGCGGAAGATGAAGAGGAGTTCGGAGCAAGTGAGAGTTGCCAAAGTAGCGTGGTGAATACAGTAGCAGAAATTGTGTACGACCCAGTGGGGAAAGGTAACGTCTGTTAATGCTAAAAGTAATGGATAGCCCCTATAACCTACGCCCGAAAAGATTCAATAATTTCTCCACAGCGATGTCATCCGAAAGCAATGTGTCGCATGTCGCTTTAACAAACTATAAATAGAATCTATAAATAGTAGAATAAAAAAATAAATAAATAAAAAATAAAGTTCGTCCCACAGGTTTTGAACCCGTGACCAACAACACAGTAGTTGAACATGCATCCTCGGCTCGGCTACAGCAGCTGTTGAGATAACGTGAAAAAAACCAGACTTTAGTTAGTTTTCAAACTCTTGTTTTGTTTGTGGCTTCAACCCTACACATCACCCGCTCGCTTACATTGCGATGCATCTTTTCGTTCAACCGTAGTTACGTCTTTTCTTGGTAGAAAAAGGTAATGCATACCCATTTTCCCACTGGGGTGTATTTATTGGGCATACCTTATGNCCCCTATAACCTACGCCCGAAAAGATTCAATAATTTCTCCACAGCGATGTCATACGAAAGCAATGTGTCGCATGTCGCTTTAACAAACTATAAATAGTAGAATAAAAAAATAAATAAATAAAAAAATAAAGTTCGTGCCACAGGTTGTGAACCCGTGACCAACAACACAGCAATTGAACATGCATCCTCGGCTCGGCTACAGCAGCTGTTGAGATAACGTGAAAAAAACAGACTTTAGTTAGTTTTCAAACTCTTGTTTTGTTTGTGGCTTCAACCCTACACATCACCCGCTCGCTTACATTGCGATACATCTTTTCGTTCAACCGTAGTTACGTCTTTTCTTGGTAGAAAAAGGAAATGCATACCCATTTTCCCACTGGGGTGTATTTATTGGGCATACCTTATGCATGTGTGTGTAAACAGCGTGGCAAAAGTGCATCAGAGGTTTGCATGTAGTATGTACAATGTACATACACACATACATATGTGTTCAAATGTCTGCGCCTTCGTTTCTCGAATTACTATTGGAAGCCGCTGTATTTGTGCAAATACAAACCCTGCAGGAAATATATCTAACTATAAGCTAACTTCAAGTTGATTAAGAAGGAGCTAAAAGTCACTTATTATCTGTATATTTTCTTTGGCGAAACCTAACTATATTTGTATGGCGGTGGCCGCGAAATAGTCAAGGGTGGTTTACCTCTGCATTAGATGTAGCCAAGGGTGGTTACCTCTGCATTTGATGTAACTAACTTGTGACTAACTACTTTTGAACATAAAATATCAATAGGAAAAACAAAATATTTTTATTTTAATTTTTTTATTTTTATTTACTTTATTTATTTTATTACAAATTCATATTTGTTTCCATATTCCGCTGTAGGTGGTCCCATATTCGAGCTTCGTCAGACAAAACTTCACAATGATAATATGAAATTTCGAACTTCCTTTTATTTGTCCTCAATGCGAAAAAGTATTTGCGAAGTGCTAGATATTTAAATAGAAACGCGTTTAAAGAAAACAATCTTGAGCTTTACTCCTGCATTACTTGTCCACTTGTTTCAAGTTAGCTTTTTGTAGCTAACTACAGGTTATATATTTCATAGAAATCCCGCAAAAAAGCTAACTACAAATAGGTTATTTTTTATCAATGTAATTTTTTTTCTGCAGGGAAGCTACGTTTTGAATTTACTCGTATATCAAACTGCAGATTAATACATATGTATTTGTACATATGTACATACATGCATATGCAATCATTCGAGGCCAAATATACCTACTTGCGTGAATGTATTTACATATTTGTTTTCTATTAAATTACGTACCTACTTGCTTCTACTAACTTTGTTACATTTGAAGCCAATACTGCCAGTCAGGCAAAGAAACAAGCATAGTAAGGTAAACAAACAGCATGGCCGCAGAACGTGAAAAACTTTAAATACTCGTGCATTCATAGCCACGAGCATAAATATACTAACTCCACGGTAGGCTGCCAGTTACTCTCACCAAAAAGAATGAAACCGGAGTCTGGCAGTCACTGGCGCAAAGGACATTAATTGTATGTTGATGTTGGTTGATTTTTCCGACAGGGTGGTAAGATGATTTATTTTGGAACGAAATTTCGTCATCCCTTGTCAAGCTTGGTTTGTAGACAAACCGGTTTCGGCGTTGTGCCATCTTCAGTGTCATTTTATGTTGGCACAACGCCAAAACCGGTTTGTCTGCAAACCCAGCTTGCCAGGGGATGACAGAAATTCGCTCCAAAATAAGACAGCTGTGTTAAAATTAATTGTAGCGCCGCTGGACCATTCCTAACAAATTTAAAACTCAAGTTTCAAAAATTAAGATTGCATATGAAGTGGTTAAAGAACTAGTTTTTAGACATTTTCTATATTATAAACATTGGTTTGTTTATAAACTAGTTCTTAAAGATCGAACTATATTTTAAATAAAAATTATTAACAAGTAATTTTTAAGCAAAAAACAAAAACCGACTGCAATTCTCATATACAAAATTTAAGGCTACCGTTAATTTCTTCATGGTCCAATGATCGGATCTACATAAACCAAATTATAATGAGGTACCAGCTTTCCGCTAAAAACAATTATATAGATCGGTTAACGTAGTCCAAAGTTATGCGGTAACATACATAAAGAAAACACAAAAAAATATATTCCGACGAATTGATAAACTCCTCATTTTTTTGAAGTCGGTTAAAAATAAATTAGCGTAAGTTCCAAGCAATTCATTTTGAATTTTGCTACTATTTCATTGTCCGCAACTGTAAATATTTTTTTATTTGAAATTGGAAGCGCTATTTAATTGAAACGCGTACAAGCACATGTACATGTGTATATACTTATGTATTAGGACTGAGTGTTCTATACGGAGTTTTTGACTATCTGTATAATCCGGGTATCCGAATCATCCTTTGGTCGGTGCCCGCACATGAAGGCTTTGCTGACAACGAAAGGCTGACGAGTACCGCAAAACGTAGGTCCCAACGGAACCTATATGGTGCACAGCCATCCTGTGGAGCTCCTAAGGGAAAAAGCCAATCTAAGAAACATCCTCTAGAGGTAACTCTTCGCAAAACACCCCAAAAATTGGTTTATTAACTATATCACCAAGGTGTTTTTTTTTTGTAAAATATCTAAAACATATTTTGGTACATTTTTAAAATGCTGGTTCACTTTTTGGTACACAAAAAATTATGTAACGGTGTATATATGTATGTATGTACATAGTATAGGTAACGCCATTCATTACTATTGACTATTCTTCTTGAGTATTCTGACAAAATATTTTTTATTTTAACTTTTATTTCAACATAGATTGATTAGAAAAAAAATACTGATAAAAATAAAATATTTCACACAAACCGGGTTGAAATTTTGAAATTCCTGCCTGCATTTGGTTTGTAAATCAAATATTAGTGGCATTGTGCTACTAAGTATGATAGCACGGTCGAGTAATCATAGTTGTCAGAACACCTACTACCTAGTAAACTTTATTTAATTTTAGTACCATTCTTCGCGCCAATCCTTTCCTGAAAAACATTTATAAGCCCACTGATTTGCATGCATTCGAGCACCATTAGCGGAAATCATTACAAATACAATTAAACAACAAATAATGACAAAGCGAGCAGAGAATCAGTTATTGCGTTTAAATNCGATTTGCATGCATTCGAGCACCATTAGCGGAAATCATTACAAATACAATTGAACAACAAATAATGACAAAGCGAGCAGAGAATCAGTTATTGCGTTTAAATAAACCGAAGATAAATAAATTGCAATTGCTAATACCAATGCCGATGCTTTTTATTAAAAAGATACTACAGCAAAAAGGGAAATAGTAAAACAAAACAAAAGCAAAGAGGAAAAATAACAAATTAGCGTTATAATAATAGCAGTCAAGTAGTTGTAGCAATAATCAAGAGTGAAAATACAGTTATTGCATGTGCTTTTCTGTGGCATTTATTATGTTAGTGAAATTGCCAAGGCACGAGAGCCTAGGGTGTATTTGTGGCAATTTAAATGCCTCAGTATGTAGCAAACGCTTGGGGAAAAGTGGAGAATGAAATTACAAAGCATAAGCGGATGAACACCAATAACATAACTACACTAAGGAAAAAGTAGCATAGTAGAATTTTTCATTCAACATGTCGTTTTTGATGTTCCCATATTTTAGGAATTTAACAGATACAAAAATTTGCCTTTAAATTTTATACATATGTACGTACATAGTACTAGAGCCTTGAATCCCGAAGCATTTTAATAATCCCATGATTTCTTATCCCGGCATTTTTCAGGATTTTGCATTTTTCAGTAGACTTAATCATTAAATCACAGATTTATTGTCTGCACATTCGGTCTTATGCACCCTAGTAGAAGAGTCTGTAATTTAATGTTAAATAATTTTATAGTACTCTTGATTATATCTTGATTAATTGTAAAAACCATTTACTTATATTTGCAGAAATTCAATTACCACAAAACCACGCCAACAAAGTAAATTGAAGAAAAAACTCTGCCACAACACTGTAAAAGTTTCTTGTGTTATCAATTGCTACCAGATTTTTCGTTCTCACTTAAAAAAACAAAATATTTGAACAAGTACGGTTATTCACGCAAATGACTGAAGTTCACTTTAAATCCAGATGTTGGTGTTCTGTATTTCTCATTGTTCATGTCAAATGCGCGTGAATCAATTTGTTCGTTTTTAAATTTCACTTTCACTCGGACTCTAGAACATGCCTAATTATGTAAATAAATCAGTACAAATCTCGGGATGGAAAAGTGTCCGGGATCCCGGGATTGAATGTCCTAATACATACATACTTACATATGTACATTAGACGGCATCACCAAAAAAAGTTGCTGGTTTTCCGGCAGGATTACAAAACCAAGTATATTTTGAGACTTCTACCAAAATATTTCGGAAAAATATTAAGATTTGGGTGAGCTGGCCGGTTGGAAAATACCTCTAAAAATGGAGTTTTTTTATGAATAAAAAAAGCTTCTTAAAGGATTTTTTGGAAAAAATCCCCTCAGATGACAAAACAGTTTAAGCTTAAAAAATTTACATAAAAATATTAAAAAATTGTATCAACGGAATCATAAAAATGTGATTTTTGATGCTGTTTTTAAACCTTTTTTAAAGATTTGTGTAAGAAAAACTTGAATAACTGCTGCAAAACTTTACCGATATAGACTACTGAGGTATCAGTGGAAAGGTATTTTCTCACCCTTTTTATTTCTATAATAATAATAATAATAGATTGGCGCTGGTGTTAGTGTTTGGCCGAGCTTCTTCTCCGATTTGTGGCGTGCGCCTTGATGTTGTCACACAACGCGGAGGGACCTACAGTTTTGCGCCGACTCCGAACGGCGATTGTATTTTTATGAGAAGCTGTTTTTCATGGCAGAAATACACTCGGAGGTTTGCCATTGTCTGCCGAGGGACCGCCGCTGTTAAGAAAAAAACCTTTTTTCTATATTTTTTTTTCGATGTTGCTTTGACCAGGGCTTGAACCCAGGNCAAATTTCACTTTCACTCGGACTCTAGAAAATGCGTGATTATGTAAATAAATCAGTACAAATCTCGGGATGGAAAAGTGTCCGGGATCCCGGGATTGAATGTCCTAATACATACATACTTATGTACGTTAGACGGCATCACCAAAAAAAGTTGCGGTTTTTCCGGCAGGATTACAAAACCAAGTATATTTTGAGACTTCTACCAAAATATTTCGGAAAAATATTAAGATTTAGGTGAGCTGGACCGATTTGAAAATACCTCTAAAAATAGTTTTTTTATGAATAAAAATAGCTTCTTAAAGGGTTGTTTGGAAAAAATCCCCTCAGATGACAAAACAGTTTAAGCTTAGAAAATCTACACAAAAATATTAAAAAATTGTATCAACGGAATCATAATAATGAGATTTTTGATGCTGTTTTTAAACCTTTTTCAAAGATTTGTGTAAGAAAAACTTGAATAACTGCTGCAAAACTTTACCGATATAGACTACTGAGGTATCAGTGGAAAGGTATTTTCTCACCCTTTTTATTTCTATAATAATAATAATAATAGATTGGCGCTGGTGTTAGTGTTTGGCCGAGCTTCTTCTCCGATTTGTGGCGTGCGCCTTGATGTTGTCACACAACGCGGAGGGACCTACAGTTTTGCGCCGACTCCGAACGGCGATTGTATTTTTATGAGAAGCTGTTTTCCATGGCAGAAACACACTCGGAGGCTTGCCATTGCCTGCCGAGGGACGACCGCTGTTTAAAAAAAAAATCTTTGTTCTATATTTTTTGCGCAGTTGCTTTGACCAGGGCTTGAACCCAGGTGCTGATGAGTGAAAGCGCGCACTGCTTACCACTACACGACAGCAGGAGAAATATTTTTCCGTTGATGCAAACCAAAAAAACATTCACTTTATATCAGAACTTAAAACAGTTAAATTAGATCGGGTCGCTCTGCACACCAACCATTTTTTACTATCAGGTTTCAAAGCTTGTTATACATACATATATGTATACGTATGTATGCATCCTTTCAAATATTTATGTACTGTTACTACGTTTCCTACGAGAAAACGTCGACATTTACTGCAATGTTTAATTTCTCGGAACTAGCAGTTTTACACACAAAATATTAAAAATTTATTAAATAGGAGCACATAACTTTTATGATTGGCAAACTATTTGCAATGTTAAACATTTCAGGTTTTTAAACCCAATTTTGTGAGTCGCATAGCAACTATAGTTAAGTGCTATAAAGTTGAAAAGAATCGAATTTTGAGGTACCAGCAACCCGGATTTGAGTGTAAATAATCTACGGCTTATTGAAAAAAAATAAATAAATTTTCACAACCAAAATTCCGCGGCAACCACAAAAATGTAGTTGCCAATATAGCAACNAAAACTCAAATCCTGCGATCTAGACGCTTTTTTTTGTAGCAAAAATATGAGTATTAAAAATTAATTAGTAAAATTAGGTGCAAATAGTATCCCAATCGTGTGAATGTACAAATATTTTTCTTTATCTCAATCATGAAAAACAATCTGTTCAAATTTTTCAATGGAAGTTCCCAATATAAAAAATGTGCAAATATACCAATCGTGTGACAGTGCCTTAAAAAATGCAGGCCCGCAAACCAAACATTTTTCAAACTTTACCCCTATGTACTTTATTATAAGATTTCCTTACTACATACATATGTACATCCCGAAACATAATAATAAAATTATAGTTTGAAAAACTAAAACCTCCCTATTATAATTGCCGTTCGTAGTGTCATCAGGTATGTAACTTGAGAATAGAAATCGCTGCATCTTTTAGGCGCATCAATATTACATAGTTACATCCCGAGCTAATAAAAGGAAGGTAAAAAGGGCAAAACCGAAAATAGTAGGCAAAGTGTCAATACCGGTCATTTAAATTGCCGGAAAATAATGGGAAACTCAATAGCACAACGGATTGAAAGCGGAACAAGAAAAATGCGACGAAGTGGCAAAAAGCAAACAAAAACAAAGCATATGTCAACAGAAAATATCTACACGCAGATTGCTAAAAGGCTACACTTTGATAAAACAATTAATTCGTTAACATACAAATGTATGTAAGTATGTACATACATACATAGCGATCGTCTTTATATACATATATATATAGATATATATACATATATATATATATATATATAGTCAGATATATTTAAATTGCGAACTATTCAACAATATTCCTCTACACATTCATATTTTCGCAGTATGCCAATAATAAGACGTGGATGTGGGTAACTAACCTAATATCTGCTCGCTTTGCACAAAGCATCCTCAGAGCCGCATAGAATTTCAATCAATTTCCTCCATGTATGCACATGGTGTATTATACATAATGTGACCAACTATTTCATAGCTCAAAGAAGTACAGGCTCAGTGTTTGTTCAAAAGTGCGAGCCAAAATGTTTCCATTTAAGCCTCGCGAAGGTTGGACAGTCTAAAAAAAAGTGTGGAGATGATTCCACTTCAACTTCGTCTTGACAGCTTATACAAAAGGATCAGTCTCTAGTCAGTTTATAGTCTCACCATATAAATACCAATCGCACCTTTTGTACCCTCCTTTCCTCAATGTAAGGCTTCTACGACAGCCGCCGTTGATCGCCCATCTAGTTAGCTGGTTCCGGAAACCTTGAGCTAGATCAAAAAGGGTGTATAGAAATCGTCCCTTAACCAAAAGTTCCACATCATCTACATAGGCTATCACTCGACAGCCCACTTTTGCAGTTCCTCTAGAAGGTCGTTTACAACAGCAATCCAGGGCAGGGGAGAGAGAACACCACCTTGCGGAGTGCTCCCATTGACAAAATATACGTACATACATGCATATATGAACACATTAATATGTATGCAAACTGGCCTAGTGGACCATGTTAAGTGTGATTGTTTCGACGTAGGCACATAACGTTTTCAAAAAGTGTTTACCATGCCAGCGATAAAATCTTTTGAATGTTGGGCAGAGAATTTTCAACCATTTTCTTTTTCCAACATGTCGACGCCTCCAAACCATACTATGCTAAGTCTGCCTATAACTCGAATGACTTAGCATGGCATGGTTTGGAGGTAGAGCAAGAGCAGGTTTTAAAAATTGACTGGAACTTTATTTACCAGTTACAAAATTTTTATTACATACCAGCGCAGAATAGACCTGTTATTTGGAATTTTGATGAGTAATTATCTACAAAGAACTCGGGGAAGTGAAACTCTGCTTTCTGTCAATTCCTTATATACAATGCGAAATTTTCGAAAGATTCAATAATAGTACTTTAGACCGTATCACGATGTATTGGCTGAAATAAGATCAATTTGATCCAAGTGATTTTGAACAAGCAATAGGAGTGTACATTTGCACAGATTTGTAAATTTTGGCAGTCACAGAGTGGTTTTGTCTAGATTTT
>NW_016158844.1:5981-26908 GCF_001687245.7 Rhagoletis zephyria | reverse complement strand
CCCCGGCTTATCATGTAGCGGTAGCTTTCGGAAAGGTGGAAAACATATATTTAATACTTGCGCCGGGTATTTAATGTTCGGCTCCGCCCGAACTTAGACTTTCTTACTTGTTTTTTTATTGGGATGAACTCAAATTTCTAAACAACACCACTCTGTGACTGCCAAAATTTACAAATTTACAATTTACAATTTAGGTTTTTATTATTTTTAGTGTGTTTCAGTCACATTTTCTTTTGGTTTCAAACACACACGATATGATTTATTTNTTAATTTCAGTCACATTTTCTTTTGGTTTCAAACACACACGATATGATTTATTTTCCTGTATATTTTTTCCTACATCTTGAAAACTTTTCTAGATTCTAAATATCTGACAGCATTTCATATTCAGGAGAAAAATTTTACATGAGAAATGAGAGTGAAGTTAACTCTTCACACGATTTGTACATTTGTACAGATTTGTAAATTTTGGCAGTCACCGAGTGGTTTTGTCTAGAAATTTTTTTCATTGGGATGAACTCAAATTTCTAAACAACACCACTCTGTGACTCACAAAATTTACAAATCTGTACAAATGCACAAATCGTGTTATCCCTGCTTAAGGATAGTAGCTTTGGTTATAGGTTTTTGACTTACCGTGCTTTTGGTATTTTTTTCATATCCATTTCATTGGGTTTAGTAAACTTTTTACTAAATTCGCGCATACCAAATTAAGGCATTGTTGCTTATGGATTTGGGGAGTTCTTTGCAGGCTGTTGTATTTTATGCACTTTATGCTGCTTATGTTGCTCCGCAGTGTTGGTGTATATTGGTGTTTTGAAGTATTGCTTGCACGTTTTGATTTTTGTGCTTCGTTTACATATATCTTAATTGTGGTTTGCGTGGTTTGCGTCTGAAAACTCAGCTTTCATTAACGGGTTTATAGTGGATTTTTATTGCACAGAAACGTGCTGTACGTTTGTCAAAAATATTTCTAACGATGATTAGAACACTGCCCAATACATTCATCTGTCACCCGATTAAGTGCTTGTAAGGATTTATTTTTGTATTTGAATGGAAGTAGTTAATGGTTTTGTTGAAGATATTACAAACTTAGAGCTTTCACGAAGAAAATCGCGCACTATTCGTTTTGAGTTTGGTGATGTATTACGAAAGCAGTTCTTAACATATCCTCCAATTTGTGTCTTGTTTTAGTTGGTAAAATTCCATACCCGCCAATAAATGTTGGACATATTTTCGAAGTTATAGACTACTAAGTATTATTATTAAGTTTGACGTGTATATTTATTAATATGTATATAAAGTAATATATGTGTATGTATATTATATGTACTCGATTAATATTAAAGATTATTTGATTTAGTATTTTGCAATTACAGCTATATGCATGAATTAATTTCACGGAAATGTTAATGAGTAAATTAAAATTTACTTAGATAGGTTTTTAATCATTCATAAATGGATTTGCCACTTATCTTGCCTCTGTACGTATGCACTTGTATTTTTGATAATTGATTTCCTGCGCGTTTGCCAGAGCATTAAAGCTACATCGTCATCGTCTCAATTACGGCCACAATGCTTCAAACGTATTTTATTGCACCGCGCTCGCGACTGAAACTAAAACGACTGGACGAAAACACCCCGAGACTCTTACGAAAGGATTTTACGTGCACCGCNGCACGACTGAAACTATTTTCTGGACGAAAACACCCCGAGACTCTTACGAAAGGATTTTACGTGCACCGCCTTCCGATTGGCTCACACGCCTTCTTGTTTTGTTTATTTTTAATCCGACCATTTGGATTACTTCGCTTATGTATATTTAAGTTTAAGATAGCTAAAATAAGGTTTTTGTTTTTGTTGTAGTCTTTTGGTATTTTTATCTGGGAGTTTTTTAGGTAATTTTAGCACATTTTATTGTTGTTTTATTGCTTGAAGTGTGATGCAAGTATTGTTAAAGCGTTTTTATTTAACTTTTGATATTTCTTATATTGCAGAGCTTTCACTTCCACATCCGCTCGTCTTCATAGTAGCATGCATTGCAAATGTTAAAGAAAGACTGTTGTTGTAGGGTTTTATTTCGCATTCATAGAATTTGGTATCATGCTGCAAAGAAGGAGTGGTAAATTATTTGTATGCTAGCTTATTTAACTAGTCGATAAGTATGTATAAGACAAATTATGTAAGTATAAATTGACATTAAAAATTCAACAGTGCAACAAAATTTCATATAAATTTCAAACTTTTTTCTCGGAATTGTTAGAATTTTTTTGAGTACACAGTTTTTTAGCCCCTTCAATTTTAGTCTGATAATGTGCAAGTTTCAAGTGGCTAAAAGTGACCGTTGATTTTTTAGAATTTTTTTCGCCAAAGGTGTCGCGGTTTTCTTCCATATACAAATAAATTGAGTTTATTCATTATATGGAAGCCAATGCGACAAAAAAAATTTTAAAAAATTAACGGTAAATCGTAGCCAATTGGGATTTGCACATTATCAGACTAAAATTGCAGGGGCTAAAAAACTGTGTACTAAAAAAAATTCTAACACTTCCGAGAAAAAAGTTTGAAATTTAGGTGAAATTTTGTTGCACTTTTTTTGAAGGTTTCTACAAATTGTTGAACTTGGGTATATATGGGGTTTGTCTGAGAATGANTTAGCTTATTTAACTAGTCGATAAGTATGTATAAGACTAATTATGTAAGTATAAATTGACATTAAAAATTCAAATACACACGCCCAACAAATCTCGCGTAGCGTGTTCGTGCAAGAGCTCGAATATTTAAGGCAGAGCGTTGCTGAAAGACCGGTCTTCCGGTGCTCTATTAACCTAGATCGAAAAATACACCTATATTGCTAAGAGCAGCGATGTCCATTAGAGCTGGAAAACTATCGATAGTGTTCCCATTCAATAGTTTCGACAGTTAAGNTATATATGACCGATACTGTATATTGCTAAGAGCAGCGATGTCCATTAGAGCTGGAAAACTATCGATAGTGTTCCCATTCAATAGTTTCGACAGTTAAGGTTATGTACCACCGATAGTACCAATAGTATCGTTTCGTTTTCAATGCATAATTAAGTTTAGACTTGCACTTTTTCGCTTTATTTACATACTTACATTTCTAAACGAAAAAGCCTTTGCACCAATTATTTTAAAATTAGAATGATAGAATTGTGGAAATAGAGAGTCGTAAAAACTATCGATAGCGGCTACAACTATCGATAGTAATAAACTAAAAAAGACACTATCGAATGAAAGGCAAACCATCGATACTATAGATAGTGCCATTGATAGTTTCCCAGATCTAGTGTCCACGATGCCATTAAAAACAAAAATTAAGAGCTTCTAGCAAGAGCTTAGATACTGTCGATAGTATCTTTCTTATTTTTCACAAATGCTTTTTTTGGGCAATAACCACAGATCCACAGATTGTGATTTCACAGGATTCTTATTTTTTCACTAATTTCCTACTTTTATACATACATATCGCACACCTAGATCTAAAGTGATCTATCTCAAAATTCAGAGAGGGAAATTTAACAGCTTGTGGATCGTACAGATTCAACGCAATTAATACAAAAACAGGCATTACAGTAGTTTTTTTAGTTAATTTGTATATTCATGAAGAAAAAAATATTTCCATTCATTGGATGTAAGAGCTATAAATTGATTTATGCAAAAAAAAATCCCCAAATTTTTCTTTGACTTGATCGCACTTTAGATCTACTCCTACCTTAATTAGAACCAAAAAAAAAACAACTTCTAGAAAGTAATTTTGTAAAAAAAAAATCATAACACCAAAAGATCTGCTAATCGCATTTGAGAATTTTTTCAAATCTTCTTGACAAACGTTCAAGCCAACATGTTTAACCGTCTTCCTACTGCAATAAAAATTTACATAAACCTTGTTTAGGCGAAAAGAACAAAAACTAAGCCGAACTTCGCATCTTAGACACCCTAGTGTACATACATGTATATACATATGTATATGTATGTATGTATGTATATATGTACACATGTAACAGAGACACAACACAATTCAACAATTGATCAGACCTGCATACGAGTATTATGAGCGACTACGACGATGTAAATGAATTTTTTTCATTATTCGTACTCAAGAGGGCAATGGCCGCGACACCCAACCGACAAAGAGGGCAACACATAGCAAGCAGGATAATGACAGCAGATGCTGATGATATGGCTGTAACTCAGCTAAGCAGCTGCATCTGTTGACAGGACGCGGGTTGACTTTTAAATTTAGCACGTTGAAGAGTCTGAGTTAATAATAAACTATACGCACATTAGGCTGTCCGTTAAAAAAAAAATTGTTTTGCCGGACGGAAACAGAGGTCTTTTGGTAAAAAAATTAACTTTGCAAAACTTTATTTGAATATGATAACTCTAAGCACGTTGCATTTGAAAATTTAGAAAACCATATGCATTCAGGTAAAAACGTTGTATACAAAATAGAGATGGGCACGGGACTAAATATTTAGTCCCGATCCCGCCCATCCCGAAATTCAATTTTTAAGTCCCGAACCCGCCCATCCCGACGTTTATCAGAAATGTACCGTGGGTTCCGAAATCTGTCACTAAGAAAAATGCACATGTCTTTTAATTTTAAATAACAAAAAAAAATAATAATAATGAAAGATCTGGCATCCTCCGATTAGTTTGTTTTGCTTTGCTGTTCACTTTCGTCCCAATAAAGCATAAAGAAGTGCATAATTCACACATCGTTCTTAAGGAAGATTTTCCGAATTTGCTGAGGTTGCGGTTTTATCGGGAGTGTCGGGAAAGGATTTTGGTCCCGTCCCGCCCGCAAATTTCACAGACTTTCCCGATACCGCCCATCCCGGCTCATTTGAAATCAGTACCGTATGTACAAAATAAATAAAATTTGAATTGAACTTTCTACACTTTTATTATGTAAAACTAGAACATTTTTGCGTAACTTTTTTGAAATTTTCCAATTTTTGTCCAAAGTGGGAAATTTGCCAACAAGTGATGATAGCGCCACCTAGCGGATCCATTTTTCGTGAGAGTATTTACCGTCACACCCACGTTATACTTTTCCAATTTCATCAAAATTGGATGATAAATACAGGCCACCTAGCGGATGGCCCAAGGAATATACTGTCCAAATTTGGTAGGGTTTTGAGCCAATTGATCACAAAGAAAACGGCTATATTTTTATATATAAGTATCGATAACTAACAAAATCGGAGCGTACATATGAGCGCTGCCCCCGTAACGATATCAAAACCGCTCTTGGCGATTTCAATGCCAAGGTGGAAAATTCAGTCTTCAAGACGAAATGGTATTATGTAGTACTAGGTTACAGCATAAAAAGATCCATCAAGCTGCATGGCTTCAGATCGAAAAACGAGAACCAAATCGATCATGTTTTGATAGACGGAAGGCACGCTTTCAGTTTCTTAGACGTACGTACACTCCCGAGGGCCAAACATCGACTCGGACCACTATCTTGTTGCAACCAAGATACGCACCCGCCTCTGTGCAGCGAGAAATGTACGCCCAACAATTCAAGCAAAGCTTAACGTCGAAAAGCTGCAATAACAGCAGACGGCCAATTTACTCGCAACTCGACTCTCACACCTGCTTTCTAAGAACACTCTTCAACAAACCGACATACGCGAGCAGCGGAACCACATTTCCCGGTCATTAGTAGTCGGATTTTAGCGAACCCGAAAGAACAACTTGTACGATGAGGAATGTCAGGAAGTTGAACAGAGAAAAGAATGCCGCCTACAGGGCCACGCTGCGATGTGGGACCGTGTTAGGGAACTGAAGAACGCGGCGAGGCGTATTTGTCGCAATAAGAAGGGAGAGGCCGAAATACGTGAGTGCGAAGAGCTTGTATGCTGGCCGACCGGAAAAAATCGCGAAAATTTTATCAGTGTTAGGCGACTTACGGAAGGTTTCAAGACCAGGGCGAACTAGTGATCGATGTTCACAACGTACTTAAATTATTATTTTTCACCCTACCGTCATGAAAGCTGTGGAGAAGACGAATCCGAGCCACCACTCGATGACGATGGAGTCGATGTTCCACCCCCTGACTGACGAGGTACGAATAGCGATTAGGCGGCTGAAAAACAACAGAGCAGCTGAAGCTGACGGCCTGCCAGCCGAGCTATTCAGGTACGGTAGCGAGGAGCTGATAAGGTGCATGCATCAACTACCGCGGGACCAGCCATCTGAACATAGGTTACAAGGTCTTAGCGAGCATATTACGTGAAAGACTGAAGACCACCGTCAACGAACTGATTGGACCATATCAGTGTGGCTTTAGACATGGAAAATCCACCATGGAAAAGACCCGCGAGAACAGGATCGACACGCACCACCTATTTGTCGATTTCAAAGCCGCTTTTATCAGCACGAAAAGAAGTGTGCCGACGACATCGACATTATCGGTAAAAACAAGGGTTACGTCTGTTCTGCCTTCTCGGGATTAGATAGAGAAGCAAAGCGAATGGGTCTGGTGGTGAGCGGGGACAAAACGAAGTACCACCAATAATAATGTCAGCCTTGAAATACAACAGAGAATCACTCTAGCCAACAAGTGCTACTTTGGACTGAGTAGACAATTGAGAAGTCAAGTCCTACCTCGTCGTACAAAGATCACACTCTGTAAATCACTCATCATGCCTGTGCTGGTGTATGGCATGGCCAATGAAAACATCTGATGAGGCGGCTCTTGGAGTTTTCAAGTAAACGATTCTGCGAAAGATTCACGGGCCTTACCGCAGACGATTTAACGATGTCGTTCCAATGGACAGAAACTACTACTCTGAAAGTAGAAAGAGAAAGACCTCCTCTGGGTTGGAAAGATCAGGTGGCGACAGACTTGAACGTTTTTGCTAGTGCCAATTGGCGTCTGCTCATCTTAATATATATTTTATTTTGATCCTAGTAATTGGACAGCTTGTTGTGTTTGTACTGAAGTTTGTTTAGTTAGAGCTGTTTAGTTGGCCAGTACGCCGCATTAAATTTTACTACACCGAAGTCCCCGAGATCGAGCACGTTACAACGTTTACTTTAAAAGCCCGTAAAGAGGTATCTAGTAGATATTAAGACTTTCAAATGTGGGTTGGTAAATCTTAGACTTTACCGCTATTTGCACTTAGCAGCAATACATGACTTATGCGTAGCTGATTTTGAATATGAGTTTTAGGAAGACTAAATATCTAAAAATAATTGAACAACTGATGCAGGTGTTCCCAATCCATGAGACAACAATCCAATTCAACTTGAAATAAGCTAGTTAGGTAATTGAAATGTGTATTACAGTATGGGTGTCAGACTAAAGAGAATTAAGACAGTTATTGCTTGAACATTTAGAATACTTTTGGGGTGTTTGAATATGGTTGCCACTGGTTTAAAAAGTTAGGTTCAACTTATTTAATAAGACAAATAAATTATCAAAAGGAAGGGGTTTGAAAAAGCTTTTTTAGCGGTACAGGGTGATTTAAATTTTTATGAAATGAAAAACCGACATCATGCGAAGCTTCTCTTCACTCAGAAGCCGCTGGCCAGATTTAGATGAAATTTAGCACTCTGACGAATAGCGTTTGCTTTTCTCGAAAAAAGGCTGCACTTTGGTATATTTTTTTGGTTTTTTGTGATGGTTGGCACCTGTTTAAAAGGTTAGTCCAGTTTTGGCGTTTTAACGCCATACGAGTTCACTAGTAGTCGTTAGTTTTTGATTTTTATTTTTATAAATAAAAAATATATTTTACGGTTTATTCTTTGCTTAGAAAATAAAACTTACTAAAATTAAAATCTAATTAAAAAGCTTTACATTAAAAAAAATATATTTTTTTTTTTAATATAGCACAACATTTGAATAAACGTGTTAAAGAATAAACTATATTTTTATGAAAAATGGTGGACGGTGTTGTGTATTTACTTCCATATAAAATATGCTCGACAATTTCGTTTGTATGGGAGAAAATGCCTAACACCACCAGCAAAAAATATTATTAAAAATCAACGCGAAATCCTAGCGTCCAGAAATTTACCTACTTAAAATAACCTACTAAAATTTAATGAGCTACAAAACTGGATACCCAAAATTTTCTACAAATTTAAAATAAAAGGTTTAAAATTTTTGGGTGCAAATGTTAAAGTTTGTTGAATTTTCATAATTTGTGTGCGGAGTTTGGAATGTGGATCTATGTGGCGCTGGTTAAATAAAACACTACACTTTTATAAAAAAATATAACCATTAAATAAACAAAAGAAAAATTGGAAAACCTAGTCAAAATGTCACTTGACTTAATCAACAGACCAGAAGTGTATGTATATGAAAAAAACGCAAAAGCTGTAAAAAAAAATATTAAAAATCAATTCGTTTTTTAGTCCCTATAAAAACTGATTAAAAAACTCAAAATTAAAATAAAAGTTTGTGGACATTTTCTAAATTCAGCTTTGAGTACGTGTTAATCGTGTGGAGAAGAGAACTTTCCAAAGTTTTTTGCAACAAATTACGCAAAAAATATTGCTGTGGGTTTTAGGGCATAATATTAGAAATTAAAATTTTTCAATGTATAAAATTTCGAAGAACGTGTGCGATATATACAATATTAATAATTTATCATTATAATATACATAGGCTAAAAATAAATATATATTTTTTATTGGTTTTGTTGGAAATTGTGTGGAAGCCCGCAGACATATTTTGTCTTTTGGACTTATCAACACGGTTTCCATTTTATTCTATGCATTTAACGCAATTTCACAATACATATCTGTATTGTTCATACTGATATGCATTGAGACTTTAATTCTACGTGAGACAAAGACCATATCTTAAGAATTCTCATCTCATAAATACCGTCCACATCTAAACCGATAAAAGAATGTTAAGGCCCAGCAAAGCGAAAATCCCTTGACTGTTCACTCAACTCTATCAAGTCGCGGTATGGAAGCGGTAAATGTATTTATGTGCCGAAACATATTTTCAACACATAAATTCTCTTCGTCCACCACATAGCCCGTAAAACTCCCTTTCCCGCCGAAGCAAGAAGGTCGCAATACGATTGCCAACATCGGATGTAATAGGGACACCAGCCAAAGAAGCCCCTTCGTCTGCAACCAGAAAGCTCAACATTAAAGTTCACTAAATGATCGACAGATCAAGAGACCGAATAGCCGGGAAAATTACAGTTGCCCCTCAGAAAAGTAGACTATTGGTTTTCATAGATCACCACCAATATTCAAACAAGCAGAGATTTCTCCCAACTTGAATGAGTACCGCGAGATCTTCGGCTAACGTCCACAGGTGACCGCTCCAGTGCCAATGCCCTGAGTCAATCACATTGTATCTCTCGAAAGCTCCACCGTAGTCTGATAAAAGCCGGGTTGCAGCCGCATATTCAACAGAAAATCCACTCGCGAAATTTTCAATGAGTAATTCTAGATCATTTTATGGCTCCGTCAGGGAGTCTCCATAGACCTCCGTGATTTGACCATAGAAATATCTTGAAAAACCAATTTTGAATTTTGAAGATAGATGGACATCGGTTAAAAAGCGCCACACTACCGGGCCACACCTCAAGCGCGGCGATATTTGGCTCTTGGCACATGCATAGCAGAAGAGTATTACAGGACTGTTGTACACGTCTTCTATAACTGTTTCCAGCAATAGAAAAGGGCTTCAACCAACATATGCAAAACTCTAAAGCAAGCCGTCTTTGCCTCGAGGAAATCTTTAGCCCTTGGCATGAACGAGTTAGAAGAGTATGTGACTACTGATGTCAGTCGACCCTACTGCTGTTTTCAGCAATAGTAGATACTTCAACCAGCAGCGAACCTCTGCAAACAAGTCATCTTCGCCTTGAGCAAATCTTTTATTCTTACCCTTAGCATGAACGTGTTAGGAGAGAATTTGTTGACTGTTGTCCACATCAGATATAGCTGTTTCCAGCGATATAAGACGTTTCAATCAACAGACGCCAAACTCTAAAAACATGTCATCTTTGCCTCGAGCAAAAGTTTTGGCTGTTGGCATGAACAAGTTAGAAGAGTAATTGGGGAATGTTGTCCGTTTCGGCTATTGCTGTTTCCAGTAATAGTAGAGGCCTCAGCCAACAGACGAATTACCCTAATAAAATGTCATTTCTGCCTCGAGCAAATTTATAGCTCTTGGAATGGACCGGTTGGAAGAGTGTCTAGCGACTAATGTCCACCTTTGCTATAGCTGCCTGCAGCAAACTTAGCATACTTTAGCAAAGGCTTCAACCAGCAGTCGTTCATCTCTCAAACGGGTACCATAATGCCTTGAGCAAAATTTTCAAACCTTGGCATGAACAAATTAGAAGAGTTTGTGACTACTGTTGTCCGTCTCTCCTACGGCTGTTTTCAGCAATAGTAGATACTTCAACCAACTCAGCACAACTCTAAGTAAAAGTCATATTTGGCTTGAGCAAATTACTTGCTTTTGGCATGAACGAGTTCATAGAGCAATTGACGTCTGCTGTCCACTCCAGCTAAAGCTGTTTCCTCCAATAGAAGAAGCTTCAACCGACAGACGTAAAAGTCTAAGACAAGTCATCTTTGCCTCGAGCGAAAGTTTTAGCTGTTGGCATGAACAAGTCAGAAGAGTAATTGGGGAATGTTGTCCGTCTCGGTTATTGCTGTTTCCAGTAATAGTAGAGGCCTCAGCCAACAGACGAATTACCCTAAAAAAATGTCATTTCTGCCTCGAGCAAATTCATAGCTCTTGGAATGGACCGGTTGGAACCGGTACCATAATGCCTTGAGCAAAATAGTGGATTTTAGTCGCCTTTTACGACAAGCATGCCTTACTGCGGGTATATTCTAACCCCTAACCCGCGGGGGGACTTTCTACTTGGGTAGATATACAGTGACGAACAAAAGTATTGGCACAGTGAATTTTTCGACATATATGTGCAAAGTTTTTTATTCTAATTTATTTTAGATAATTTTTTATAAAAATATAGTTCGTTTTATACCAGAAAACGTAATAATAAAAACTCTAAACTTTGTGCAAAACTCAGGAAAGCTCATTAAATTTGCACACTAATTTGCAACTTTTTATTCAGATTTTTTAGAAAAATTCTAAGTATGCAGTTTTATAGCCCATTCAAATTTAGTATAACAAAGTGCAAGTTTAAAATCCCTAGAAAATTGCGTTGATTTTTTGCAATTTTTTTAGTGGAAGGTGTTGCTCATTTTCTCCATACAAAAATAATTGTCGAATTACTTTGTATGGAAGAACATGCGTGAAAAAAAATTACCAAAAATCAATGCAATTTTCTAGCGACTTTAAACTTGCACTTTGTTATACTAAATTTGAATGGGCTATAAAACTGTTTAGAGATTTTATTATTATGTTTTCTGGTGTACAATGAACAATATTTTTATAAAAAATTATCAAAAATAAATTAGAATAAAGAACTATGCATATATTGCGAAAAATTCACTGTGCCAATACTTCTGTTCGCCACTGTACATACACGGAGATTAACATAATTGTACGAATGCAAAAATACTCAACGTAGTCTAAAGCATCCATTTTTATACAGTACGCAGAAGTTTTCGCGCATCTAATCTTTCTTCTTCTAGTTCGTATAGAGAGGAAAAAATTCTATTGAAGGCATTATATATTTTTGGATTTTGGGCGCTGCGACGCACACTTATGACCACAAATGTGTACCTCGGTAACCGATTTATCAATTTCTACCGAACCGGTGCACTTAACCTTGGTATGAAAAAGCAATTCGTTGAAAATTATTTAAATCGGACTAAAATTGCACCGGCTTCCCGTATAACGGTAATTTCCGGATAGACAAAAACTCCGATATTTCAATAACAGAGGACGCTCAAAGATAATACTTACAACAATCTCTTATTAACAATGAACTGTTATAAACTTTTAGGTAGTTTAAAGAAAGTTGGAACGACGATAGTTGATCCCTGCGCCGGGTATATAAAATTCGGTTTCGCTCGAACTTATACTTCTTTACTTGTTTTTATTTCCTTTCATACTGCAGAAATTTGTATTAATTTTTAAATTAGCCTATGTGCGTAGGCTAAGACTCCTGAAACAGCTGGCAACCCTCCTAAATATAGATAAGAAATAAAAAATCTCTTGCGTCTGATATGTTGATACCTCCATATTTGAATGAATTAAGTTAAATTTTATTATTTAAATACGTGACAACGCTCCTAAATACAGTTCAGAAATAAAGCCTTTTTAAACCCGTTTCATTTGATACCCATATTTTTAATAATTACTTCAACTTATTAAATAATTTGAGTTTACCTTTTTAAGCAGGTGGCAACCCTTTTCAATATTCTAAATATTCTAACTAATGATGGCTTACCACCTTCGTTTCACGTCATATTTTAATATTTTATTTAACTTATGCATACCTTATTTAACCTCTAATTTTAGAACAGGTGGCAACCCTATTCAAAATATTTTAAAACAAAAACCTTGTTAAACCTTTTTTGACTGACACCCATATTGCGATCTAATTCCCTTAATTCAAGTTGAGTTTAATTTCTAAAACATATGGCAACCCTCTTAAAGTTCAGAAAAGAACAATTTTAATTTATTTATTTCAATTTATACCCTTACTTTAATAATTAATTTGACTTATTAAATAGTTTGAGTGCAACTTTTTACACAGGTGTTTTGTTTGACTCCAATATTTCATATAATTAAATTTGATTCAAGTTTTCAAACAGACGGCAATCCTGTTCAAGTTATTTTTAAACCAAAACTCGTTAAACCTTTTTCGTCTGACACTTATATTGTGATACATATTTAAATTATCTAAAACTCTTAATTAAAATTTAATTTAATAAAATTTAATTATAAAATCAGGTGGCAACCCTCCGACATGCAGTTTAGAAATAAAGTTTCTTCAAAGCAATTTTAATTTCTATTATATTGAGCTAATTTATTTAACCTATTGCTTATATTGAATATAACTTTGTAACAAGGTGGCAACCCTCTGCAAAATATTTTCAAACCACAACCTCTTTCGTCTGACATCCATATCATGATATTCATTTAAATTTTCTGCCTTTATTTAAGTCGAACTTGCTTTTTCAAACCACAACAACAACAACAACAATTTTCATTTTCCCACGAATTTTCACAGTCGGGTCTACGTAACCGGAACGACCCAGATTTATATCTGGCCAAGGACTGTCACTCCAGCAACACTCCCCAAAAACCCTTTGGGGAACTTGTATGCTGCTACAACAACAACAACAATTTTCAACAATTTGTTCCTTAAAATCCTCAATATTGGTTTAATTTATATATACGATAATTTATGTACACGATAAGATTTCTATTGCTCCAAAGAACCTATATCCCGAAAATGAAAGTTATATCTTTAAAGGCTCAAAATTGACCACAAAATAAGCCGATTTCTACGACAGAAACCGAATTGGTTATTTACTAAAATGAATCTGTCGATAGGTTTGAAATTTTGTCTCTGAAACGCCTCACTCTTTTTTGAAATGGCTTCATTAGTTTTCGTGCAATAAGCGTTTTCGTAAAGCTCTAAAAATTACAACTACATCATTGGAGCATAGCCTCCATATCGTAAGGTAAGACTATTCTACGTCAAAAATAATTAAAAATCACCGCGATTTCGTAGCAACTTCATTTTTACACAATATTATATTAAAATTTAATGGGCTATAAAACTGCGGACTTGAAATTTGTTTAGAAAATCTAATTTAAAAGTTGTTAATTTTTATTAAAATTCGTTGAATTTCCCTTAATTCTGTATAACCAGTTTTTAACCATAATCCATATTTTTATAAAAAAAAAACAATAATGCTCGTTGTATCTTGAGTAACTGTAACTGAATGAGCGTGTGATTTGTTGTTACAAGAGGTACAATAAATACACATGCAAAAAAACCTGAGAAAATAAACAATACATGAGCGGATTGAAAACTGTGCCTTTCCAACCGACACGACTACGCGAACGTCCATAAACCTAGCTGACCCAAGTCGCCAAAAATCAATAAAAATTAGCTAGAAATTAGGTGTCTTTTAGGTGTTAATTAGGGCCTCCAAAATTAATTTAGGTGTTCCTTTGGTAATGTCATTTAAAAATTTTCCATAGAGCATAACATATTTAATATTTAAATTTTAAANATGTTATTTAAAAATTTTCCATAGAGCATAACATATTTAATATTTAAATTTTAAATCTTAATCTAATTCTAAGAATTTTAAATCTTTGTTTAATATAAGTCTTACAGACTGTAAAAAATAAATAAATAAATAAACAACTATCCCACGCTCGTTCAGTTACACTTACGCAAGATAAAACGAATACACAGAAGCGCGAATTCCATTTATGTTTTTTGTTGTAGTATGGACTATACCTATTTTTATAAAAAATTAGCAAAAAGAAATTAGAACCTTACATACATACATTGCGGAAATTTCTGTGCCAATACTTTCGTTCGTCACTGTACATACATACAATTCAAAATAACACGTTTGTCAGAAAATGCGAAAAATTATTTCGTAGCGCATGCTATTCATATGGACAAGGGCGACTTTACCTTAGGTTTTTTTTTAACAAATTATAACCAAAATTTGCTCCAGTTTTGCTGAAAGGTANCCTAGCCGACCCAAGTCGCCAAAAATCAATAAAAATTAGCTAGGAATTAGGTGTCTTTTAGGTGTTAATTAGGGCCTCCAAAATTAATTTAGGTGTTCCTTTGGTAATGTTATTTAAAAATTTTCCATAGAGCATAACATATTTAATATTTAAATTTTAAATCTTAATCTAATTCTAAGAATTTTAAATCTTTGTTTAATATAAGTCTTACAGACTGTAAAAAATAAATAAATAAATAAACAACTATCCCACGCTCGTTCAGTTACACTTACGCAAGATAAAACGAATACACAGAAGCGCGAATTCCATTTATGTTTTTTGTTGTAGTATGGACTATACCTATTTTTATAAAAAATTAGCAAAAAGAAATTAGAACCTTACATACATACATTGCGGAAATTTCTGTGCCAATACTTTCGTTCGTCACTGTACATACATACAATTCAAAATAACACGTTTGTCAGAAAATGCGAAAAATTATTTCGTAGCGCATGCTATTCATATGGACAAGGGCGACTTTACCTTAGGTTTTTTTTTAACAAATTATAACCAAAATTTGCTCCAGTTTTGCTGAAAGGTAAATAAAAGCTCTGTGTCCATTTGAAGCACATCATTTCAAAAATGCCAAATTTTGAGTTGTGACTCTTTTGAAGACGGTGTGCGATATGTACGGGCATATGTATACGTATTATACTTTTTTTGACTGTCTGTCCGCTGCGTCCTTCCACCCGTCTGACTGATATTCTTTGAGTTCGTGCCAGTGTTGCCAAGTTTTGAATTTGAAAAAGCACTAAAACCCAAGAAATTCGCGTTTTTTTTTTTCGAAAAAAGCACCAAATTTTTTATTGGAGGATTTAATAGACCTTGTGTGCGTTCAAAATCTTATTGTAGGTATGCCTATTGTTTCTTGCTCGGCGGTCGAATTTATTCTGTTTTCTATAAATTCAAATATTTTCGACCAAACGTCGCGACGAAAACATTTTTGTTCTTATTTTCCAATATTGGAGGATTTAATGGACTTTGTGTGCATTCAAAATTTAATTGTAGGTATGCCTATTCAAATTAATAAAATTTAATGTTTCTTGCTCGGCGGTCGAATTGGGTACTGTTTATGAATTTGTACAACGATTTTGGGTTGCTGTGCCCAAACGCGTGAATCGAATCAAAAAACTTTTACACACACTTGTAGACAACAGTTCACGCTTTATTACAAAAATTTAATTTACTAAATCTGTGCACTAATTTAACAATAATATCGGTTGGAAATATGGTATTTGTTGCAAATATTTGTTATAAATTTGTATATACATTTTTATATACAAGATATTTTTATAAAACACCCAGTAACCAAAATAGCCCCAGTTATGTCACACAGAAAGGAGAATTCTACGTAGTAAGGGTTATAATCCCTAAGCGCGGCCGAAGGCCGCCTACGCAGAAAGGTGTTCTCTGCAAAAGGTGTTCAGCCCCCCTTCTTCGGACGCAAGTTTAACTTTGTTTTTTCCTTGCAAAAAATCTAAAATTCCCCTATTTTCAAACAGCTCCCCAGAGGTCTGTGGGAGGGGTTGTGGGGCCCACACCCCCTCCCCTCCGCCCCACCTCTAAATCGTTGTACAAATAGCTAAACATTTCCCGTCGAGTTTATTCTATTTTCTATAAATTCAAATATTTTCGTCCGAACGTCGCGACGTAAACATTTTTGTTCTTGTATTCTAATATGCAGCTGTGTCCAGCGTTGCCGTTTTGTTTAGATTTGCGCTGATTACACTATCGTCTCTTATGATCTCTTGAACTAAAGGAATGTACAGACCTTTTCTTTCCGACCACTTCACACCTGAAACATAACAAAATATGATTTCCCTTTTTAAAGTGTCTTATTTGAGCGCATCCACCGGCGCAAGGTGGATAAAATCTTTTTGTGTAAAAAAGCTGCCTACTCGAGTATTCCTTATTAAAACGGTCTGTTATTCATTTTACTGTTAGGAGATGCTAGTGCTTTTTAATACTCGTAAAAAATATAACAAATTCAGCCCAAACTAAAGGCCTAAAGATCGATTCTTGGTCCCAGAAACATGGACGTTTTTGCAAGCAATGGCAAATTACCGTATGTAATTCTGACATGATTGAAAGTGCTGCCACATAAATTCTATAAATTTAACTTCCATTTTTGTTTCATATTTACAGTTTTGGTGTCTTCAAACTCAAAAAATAAGCACCGAAAAACGCACCAAGCACCAAACTCAAAAATGTTCGCGTTTTGAATTAAGAAAAGCATTAAATTTAGTGCGAAAAGCACTAAGTTGGCAACAGTGGTTCGTGCACCTTCGGTGAAGTCAGCCACAACTACATATGTGCAATAACGAAGCCCATTATCATTCTCTCGGCGCACAACCGACAATTGCGTGAATTGTTTTTTCGTTCACCGCTTTGCATTGATGTAGCTGAAGTATTGTTGCTATATTATTTGTATATGGGGAGCAGAGCCGGTGGGCAAAAGTATTGGTGGTGGCGACATTTAATCGCCAGCCGAGTATTTGGCTAGCCATTTGCTGCCTGCTCTTTTTATTGTTATTTGCTGTCTATGAAAGTGTGTATGTATATACATACATGTGTATCTACTTTTATGGAGAAATTTCTCATCCCATCGCACATGCTAGATTCAACGATTTGTCGTAATTTAGCTCCAATTCGTCGTATGTCGTGGGTCAGTCTTTCCTTCGTTTGTTGCGCCGTAGCCTTCTTATCGTGGTCATAATAACCACATTTGGCGCTACATAAACCGAATTCTACTTTGGCACATCGAATAGTGGCAGTCGCCCCCATCGAATACTTTTGGCACAACACATGCGCTCAACTTTTTGCGTTATTTGTTTTTGGAGTCCCACTAAACAAATCTATTGACAGAAGAAGAATCCTGCAATGATTTACTAACTTATACGCACATGCTAGATTCAACGATTTGTCGTAATTTAGCTCCAATTCGTCGTATGTCGTGGGTCAGTCTTTCCTTCGTTTGTTGCGCCGTAGCCTTCTTATCGTGGTCATAATAACCACATTTGACGCTACATAAACCGAATTCTACTTTGGCACATCGAATAGTGGCAGTCGCCCGCATCGAATACTTTTGGCACAACACATGCGCTCAACTTTTTGCGTTATTTGTTTTTGGAGTCCCACTAAACGAATCTATTGACAGAAGGGTTCTCCTGCAATGATTTACTAACTTATACGTATGATAGCAAAATTTACTTTTGGTGTTGTACTAAATGGCGGCACATACTGCCCACATTTCCCAGACTGCATCCGTCTACTTACGGTGTTCTCACAATCATTCACATATTTCTCGATACGTACATGTGTAGGTTACATTATGCTGCTAACTAGGGAAGGAGAAATTTTTATCAGCTCTTCACAAATAAATGCCTGATATGTATATTGCAATAAATTTTTCGTCTTCAACTTTTTCCACAAACACTTGCGCAATTTTCGAGTTTGTCATCTCAACTTTTCATTAAAATTTTTTTCCGATTGTTGCTCACCCACTTTCCTCACCTTTTTGGCCCTGCTCATTTACACATTTTATAAATTCATGAGCTTGTATTTTTTTTTTTTTTGTACTATTTTCACTTTATCACTGCCCATTTTTTCACTAGCAATTTTTTATTAGATTCTCTTCAAATATTTTAGAAATTGCTTAAACTTCAACATACGACTGATAAGCGCGATTTATACACATTGTATTGGGAATTAATTTAGTTATTTAATCACTACTTTTAATAAAATTCACACAGACAAAAAGGCAGCGACAACTTCACACGGCTGAAATCTATCGGAAATTTCTGCTCCGTTTTGATTTTTGCTTCATCTTCTCACCACCTTTGTTCCTCTTTACTGCTGTCTTTCGCTTCTACTCTTTACTCTTTCTTCTATTTTACCTTGCAAGCCTTTTTTGCAATAAGTGTTTTTCGTCGACCATTGAAAATATACTCTATCTGTCTCTATTTGCTCGTTTTTTTTTTTAATGCCATTTACTCAACGAATTTTGCGATTATGAGATGACATTGGCGATCTAGAAAAAAATCTTTGATTTATATGATCCGATGAATTCGATTAAATGAAATTTTAGCTCCTCTTCCGCAACCCTCTTAACGCACAATTCTGTATCAAAATTAAAAAAAAATATTGTTAACCGCTGGCCATGCAGTTAATTTAATACCAAACAAACGAAATTAACTATTCATGAAAACAAACTGTCCCCTATTCTGTGGCAATTAAACATAACTTTCAGCTGAATGCTTAAAGCAAAAATTTTCATTGAATTTATTTATTTATTCTATATTTTATAAATAAATTTATAAAATATATTTTTGGGCCTATGTTACTAGGCCATATTGCCCAAAAGAAAGTTATTTTAAACTTCGTTGGGTAAGTTATGTTTACTTAGAGCATCTTTAAGTGATTTGATGGTATTTTCTTGAGTGCAGTCTAGAGATTTTTCTTTAAATTGATTTTTTGATTTCCGTATAGGTACAGTAAAATTTTTTGGTATATGTTCGATTATTAGGGTCGCTGAACACCACGCACATTCCCTTGGTCGCGATTGTTGAAAATAGTGTTGGGCTGAAAATTTTGTTACGCCAACTCGCATGCGAGCTAATATAATGTAGTCGTTCCTGGAGAAGTTTGAATTGTATTTTGGTCGATCGATATTCTCGTTGTGTTTGTTTAGAAACGATTGTGATAGATGCTATTTTCGAGTTTCTTTGTTTACATATTCATTAAAAAATTTAAGGTTTCTACGTAATAAGACCATTTCTCAAATTTTGCAAAATAAATTCAATAAAAAAAAAATATGTATCAAATTAACATTAGAATTGTTTTCATTAATATAGCATGGACAACGATTTATTTATTTATTTTTTACAGTCTGTTAGACTTATATTACGATGATCCGAGTAAATACTTTTCCGATTTTTCAGTGGATGTTTAATTATAATCAAAAGATTATCTCTTCTTGTCAGTTTCTCAGTGTACTTAATAGATGATTAACTCATACATAATTCGCCAACATTGGGCAGTTAACTATTGATTTACTAATTATTTGTTAACATAGTTATTTATCAACTGAGAAACCGGCTGTAAATGAACTTTGATATGAATATTGAGAAGACACAGTTCCGAAAAGAATATCTAAATGAGAGCATTAATAACGACGACACATATGTTTGTATTTCATAAAAATCTTGACATTTAAGCATATTCGTGGCTTTCATTGCTTCCAGATTATTTTAGTTCAAAGACATGATATGCAAATATACTATCTATTGGGTAAATCCGAGATTCTTATAGGTTACAAAAGAGTGAAGCCTCCTTTTCCCTATATTAGAGATAGTATTTTGTTTTTTTTTTTTTGACAAAAGGAAAATATTGAGTTAAAACACTTTTGAAGAACACACTATGAACCCCATTTAATGTGACATTACAAACATGTTGTATTAGAAGTTCTATCGATTTTTTTTTGATTTACGCATACGCCGTGACGTTCGTAGTCCTTTAGATGCAAATTGGCAAAGAACTGTGGAAAACGTCAAATTCATTGACAGCCGCCATCCAAAGTATGCTTATATGTATACATCTCTTTTTAACATACAGAGCGCACGTCCTCGTAATAAATTCACTAAATTGCAGGTCATATCAAGAATTGAGATAACCATACTTCTAATACCACTGAACATTCTCGCTTCCTCGCATGCAAATTCGAGTAGAAGTGTTATTCACAGAGCTGACACAATTTAGCGAGCGAAATTTCTCAAAAAACGAAATAATGTAGTAAAAATTGGGGTAAAGAACAATGTAGAATAGAGAATTATTGATAAAGTAAAGTAAAGTACTCTCCCCTTGGTCATTTCCAATTCCAATAAATTACTTGTAAGAATTATTACTTTTCTTCGATAATGAGGGAATCATTTAAAACAGTTTTCAGATATCTAATACACATTTTTCATGATTTAGGCACCGAAAAGATTTGGATTGTCAATTTAATTAATCGGATATTTTTGGTAGCAATGCTAGAAATTTGGTTTATCTTTTTTTCACCACAAATGACGCACACTGATTTTGCACCGAAATTTATTAACAGGTCGGACACAACACGATCAATTATGTATAATTTCTAAATATCGCTCTTGGGTGAAGTTTATCATAGTTAAGAACAAGCTCCTGATTTGGTATAAAGTTTCTGTAACTTATTCGTAAAATGAAATCGGTT
>NW_016158844.1:0-3441 GCF_001687245.7 Rhagoletis zephyria | reverse complement strand
GTCGCGCTCATCGGCTAGAACAGTCGCTTCAGCAGGAAAGTTTGGACGTGGGTCCTTAATACATCCTGCTGGGATGAAGCGAGCTGCAGCAGCAGTGACAACCCTGCGGAAGTTACGTTCACCAAGGTGGACGTCGGTTCAACAGGGTTGAATTGCCGTGCAACTTCCGTCTCTTGGATCGCAGCTATTCATATTCCATGCCTTCCCATAAAGACAGTTATCTCCTCGATCTTGCTCTGGAGTCCGTTACAGTTAAATTGTAGCACCTTTGTGTGCCTTGGAAGACCGATTGTGATGTGTAGTGTTAAAAAGTTGTGTTGCCTGCCGGCTCCCTGCTGTACGTGCTGCAAAAGGGGGTGCTGCCTTGTGGTGGTGGTTGGCGGCGTCGCGGGGAAGGGATGCGATTGGGCGGCACAGCAGGGGCCCACATAGTCACTCGTCCAATCTCGCGTGTTGCGAAGTCCTGAGCACGCCCTAAAGTGGCACCAGCCGAGGCAGGAGTTGCACTTGACTGATGTCACGTTAGGGTATATTCTGGACTGACAAACAGATCAGATTGTCGGAGGGGCTAGGAGTTGCCGGCGGCGGTGTGTGGGTGCTATTGTGTTGGTTTGTGTGTCTATTGTTGTGTTTTGTTGTGTTGGGGTGTGGATGTGTTGATTGTGTGCTGCCCGGGCGGGTGGTGGTTTGCCGTGGAGGCGGTCCGGTTCGCACAGCATGGAGCCACAAACGACGTGGTCCACTTCCGGTGCGTACGTAGGCCCGAGCAGTTACGGAGGTGACTCCACCCGTCACAGGCATTGCACCTGACCGAGGTGGAGTTTGTATGCAGTCGTCTCTGGCATACGCAGCAGGTGTAAATTCCGGTACGTAGAACCGGCTGTCGTGGGAATGTCGGTACGTCGTCGGGTCCGGTGGTTGGTCTATGTAACTATGTAAGTCGGGACCACGTCCTTGTATACGAATAGGTGCCCCTGACGTTTTTGAGAGGAGGTTCCTCCACTAGCAATGGTCTGTTGGGGTGTTTACTTCTGTGGCACCCCATCAGAAACTGCTTACAGAGCATTTTGTTGTGCATCCTTACGGGGCCTCACTGTATAGGTGGTGCTCAGGCGAGATCAGAAGGCACCCTGTCGCTGTCCGGAGTGAGGCGTTGTGACAAATCTGTAGCTTCGTCCAGTGCGTCCAACTAGTCCCCGGCGACCAAACTTAGTTTAGAACCGTCCGGGCAATTGCTTAGTATGTTGCCAGCAACGTTCCTTTATCTTTGCCTAAGGTGCTGCCGGCGAGCGACTTGAGGACCTTGTTGAGGACTGCCGTTGTGTGCGTGGAGAAGGAGAGCAGGCTATCAAAGGTGACCCCTAAATTTTTCGGGTTGTTTACTGTCGGTATTGGTGGGTATGCATAATTCTAGCCTGATATCCTTCGTGCATGTGATGGAGAGGGTCGCTGTTGATTTCGTTGGGGAGAGTGTTAGGCTCCTTGCTGTGAAGAAGCGAGAAAGTTTGGAGAGATAACCGTTTACTTTTGAGCAGAGGTCATCAATTCCATTCCCAGACGCCAATATCGAGAAATCGTCAGCGTATGAGATCAGGAAAACTCCTTCAGTTGGCTGGGGAGGCTTCGAGATGTAGAAGTTAAACAGTATGGGGTAGACAACGCCATCTTTTGTAACCCCTTGTTTTATCTATCTAGAGTTCGAGGTTTGATCTCTGAAGATTAATGACGGCTTTCGACCACTCAAATAATTCGCCGAACACCACTTGAGTCCCTGTGGGAGAGAGGAGGCCTGTGTCTTCTAGCGGCGTGGAATGGCAGACGGTGTCAAACGCCTTTGACAACTCCAGCGCTATTAGGACAGTTCTCTCACAGGGGCGGTTGCGGTTTAGGCCACGAGTTATTTCGGTGTTTGTGGCAGGCGGCCACGTATTTGTTAAAAGTAAGGGAGATTCGTCAGTGACGTGGTAAGGACAGCTGGGTGAAGTGTAAGTTGCTGGGAAGGTATTGCCCTTCACCTGGCGGCCCTTACTACTTCCCTGGCGAATCTCCATTACTTTAACAAAGACGTGGCCGCCTTATGTAAGTACTACTTACTTACTACTAGTACTACTTACTAAGTAGGAATTAAGAATGTACATTTGGTATCAGACATACCTCTGAGCCGCGTTACAAAGTAAGTTACGTGTAATGCAGAGCAGTCGCTCGAAGTAGTTCGGCGCTTGGAAATAACTTCGGCTGCTCGTTATTTTGCAACTGACAACGTAATGTGTCGTCGGAGGTGTTCATTTTGCGCTTTACTAGTAGATGACATTGGCCATGATGACAATTTTGGTACTAAAAACTGAAAGAAAACATGGCTTACCTCGTAAGGTGCTTACCTATTTTCCCGGTGGGTTATTGTACCATATCCCAGCCAGCAAAATCATCGTAAACGAGGCCGTAACTGGACATTTTCTCGAAGAAAAACCGGCTAAAAAGTCGTTTACGATAGCCGTCTACGATTTGTTTTCGAGTACTTTTTCGCTTGAAATTGTCATTCGTATGCGAATAATATATGTGTGTATTATAAAATATTGTGGTTCAAGAAAAATTTCCAACCGAGCCTCTTTCTTTTACTTTTTTTTGTTTTATCGTTTACGAGCCTTCCTCTAACTTTTCGACGCTCGAGAATCCCTCGTAAAACATAATATTCGTAAAATGTTCGTTTCCTTGCTGGCTAGGATGCATATGCATCATCATATGAATCATTCTGAATATGTATTGTATTTTATGAAACGGACTTTTATTTATTTTCTCTTTCAACATGGCATACACATACACATATCGTCGTTTAAAGTGCAAAACCGCGTATCAACAAAATGGAAAACCGCGTATCAGCAAAATGCAAAACCACGTATGAGAAGTTGTAGAAATTATTTTCTAGTGAGTAAAAGCACTCATATTTCAAAATGGCTCTAATTTTATAAAACAATCGCATTTCTGGCTAGTACATTTCAGGACGAATGGATACGGATTGAGACAAGAGCTTGTGTGAGCAAATCCAATTTTTGGCAGCCAATGTCAGTTACGCGGTTTTGCAGAATGACGATATGCGGTTTTGTACTTTAAACGACGATATGTACAGTATCGGTCATATCTATAGCACGCCATTTCAAAGTGATATTGTGTGCCACTTATGTTTATTTATTTATTTTTAAGAATTTTCAATTAAAATACAGTTCATTCTCAGACAAACCCCATATAAACCCAAGTGTAACAATTTGTAGAAAACTACAAAAAGGTGCAACAAATTTTCACCTAAATTTCAAACTTTTTTCTCGGAAGTGTAAGAATTTTTTTGAGTACACAGTTTTTTAGCCCCTTCAATTCTAGTCCGACAATGTGCAAGTTTCAAGTGGCTAAAAGTTACCGTTAATTTTTTAGAATTTTTTTCACCAAAGG
>NW_016158843.1:93208-107617 GCF_001687245.7 Rhagoletis zephyria | reverse complement strand
AGCAAACGAAAATTTACAAGGCGTACTTAGCACGGTGCATAGGCAACTGCCTGAGTCAAANGGAAAAAAGCAAACGAAAATTTACAAGGCGTACTTAGCACGGTGCATAGGCAACTGCCTGAGTCAAAGGGATCGTCGGTTCGAAGCCTACTGAAAAAAGTCTGATGAGGAAATGTGGTGATTTCCGAAATAGCTATCACTTCTACCATTTTTTCAAATTATTGTTGCTTTTCCATGATAAATTTTCATTAAAAAATGGCCTCGAGCTCAATAAAAATTGTTGAATATAATTGTTATAAGGCCAAAAAATAAGAAAAAACAAAGATTTTGGTTAAATAAATCATTTATTTCAAAGAAATTTTGATTTATTATTTTTGTAAATTTCAGGAAACCGATGGAAACCTGTGATTGAAATGGTTTCGGTATCGTTCCTTTTCAGGTCAAGATAACGGTTACGGTTTCGGTTTCGGTTTTGAAAAACGAAACGGTTTTACACGGTTACGGTTTCGGTTTGGTTTTCGGTTTCATTCCTTGATTTAGACAGAGTTAAGTAAGCTGCTACAAAAAAAAAAAATTGAGGAAGATTTTTATTCGGGTTTCCTATTATTTTTATGTGTTTTTCTGCAGTGGTAAATTTTCCAGAATTAAGATATAAAATTCCATTTTCAATAAAACTAATACTTAGAATGTTTAGATTGGTTAGATAGATGGAACCCTGATTATTCGATTATAAAAATCTGGTTTAATCGGTATTCCAAAAATTAAGTTTTCAAAAAACCGCCTAATACAACTCAATAAAACCGGTTGAACCCGCCTTATATAATTTTTGAACAGAAAATTAAATTTTTTTATTTTTAATCATTCAAAGAATGCAAAGTTGAAATTTTAGTGTATCCTCCGAATAATTCTAAAAGGCACCGAGAAACTCCCGAAAAAATCTCGAAAATCAAACACGAACTCGAAAACTCCCGATAATACCAACAGCACTAGGAACTGCGAGAAAGCTCCAAGTCCCAAATAATAAAAAAAATAAACCAAAAGAACCCCTAACGGGTCTGAAACACTCTGAGAACATCTGGTTAAGTCACAAACAAAAACGAAAAAACACGAAACATTTCATTATATTCTTCTGCCCCTTATATAACGCTACAGAAGAAAGAGAATAAAAAACTTCACCAATTACCTTTCTCTTTTGCAAAGTTTGACCAGTTTTTCATTCCAAATGCCGAAGAAATTGGCCCTTCTTGGCTTTGACTATTCCAGCTTAAAAAATGTAAAGCTAAATGGTTATTTGCAACTCGTGTGGAAATTACTTTATATTCCAGTAATTATATTAATGGTTCTTCGAAAAAGCGATACGATAATTTGTCTTTTGATTTTCAATTCTAAAAATAACTTTTATTTACAGTCTCTGTTCTTAAGAGCCACGATTGGTGTCCAATTAATTCGCTCGGAATGGAGCGTCGTCAGTCGATGTGGAACCTGCGAAACCACCACTATTTGGTACTCACTAAGTTTTTCAATATTTATGCTGGACTGAGGTTTCATGTCGGTAAGCTCGTAGTGAAATATCAGCCAGTTAAGCCTTCGTAGCTTCCTACATACATATGTATGTATGTATGTGAATGTAGTATATGCTCCCCAATTAAATAGTTCAATTCTTGTCTCGCATTTCACTTCTAAAATTTCTTTCGATGAATGATGCCAGTTAAAATATCTGCCACACCGAAATCTCGTGATTAGCAGCCATCAACATTTGCTTTACATTATTTTGGTTCATTCAGTACAAAAAGTAAGTATCTACATCCTTTTTCCGTGAATTCCGAAGTACTCGGCCAATCCTTGTTGTATCCACAGCCTCTCAGGTCTTTTACGTACAAAGTGTTTGACAACTAAAAATAATAAATCCTTGTGAAAAAAACTCTAACTCTAATTTAAATTGTTTAACGAGCCAACTAAATATGCCGCGTAGTTTCTCGTGTTGATCTGTTCGCGTCCCGTGTTGCATCCAGATAAAGACTTGCGTTTCTGTGCAAGCATTAGCGTTCCTACGCAGCAAGCTGCTGTAACAGCAACCAGAAGCCGCTACGAGTAAAACCAATGACTTTTGAGTAAACATAACACATATCTCTATTCGTCATAATCGTCATCACCATCATTCTAACAATCGTCGTCATCATTATTTACATCGTTGCTTTCGCGTATCCACAATGTTGACAATGGAGGATGACAACAGCGAAACATGGATGTATTCAAAATAGATTTGGAACAGTCGCAAATCCATTCGAGTCTCGTTGAAAGCAACAACAACACGAATACAAGTAGTCAATCCCATAATCTATATACACCCGGCTCAGCCGGTGACGCAGACATCGTCGAATCGCATCACACCACCCACCAACATCAACACCAACACCAACTCCAACAACAGCACCATATCGACCAACAGAATCATCAGTCGTTTAGTGGCATTAATGGTAACGACGATTGCGACGACGAAGACGATCCACTGCCCGAAGTGAGCTTTGACGCCAATTCTGATTTCAATTTGCACTTCTTCGACACGCCTGACGATTCATCGACGCAGGGTGCATTCAGCGACGCTGGTTCGCTTGAATCCGATGCTTATGCCACTAGCTCCCCACCAACTCCGCCGTTACAATCACACTCCACCACCAAAGTAGAAGAAATAGCTGCAGATATCGCAGCTGTGGCAGTAGCGTCAAAAGCGCAATTAATCGTTGGAAATAGTACAATAACTTCTCATCCCATCGCAAATGCTAAAGTTAGCGATTCACTAAAACTATTGGCAGACGATTGTACGTCCTTTTATCAGCATCATTCATCGTCTCAAGTGCTCAACGGTAGCAACACATCACTCGCTGTCTCCACTAATTGCGGCGCTTATATTGGCTCAGCTAGCGCAACACAATCAATCACAAACGGTGGCATATCTTGCAATAGTGCCACCAGCAATTGCCCTTCGTCCACTTCCTCAACACCCGCCTCATCAGCCTCATCTGCTGCTTCCACATCTCCGATAGCAACGAGCAACGGTAGCAGCAGTGTAGCAGCTACAGTCGCACACATTATCGCACTCGGCAATGGTGGAGGTACACTGTACGCCAACAGCAGTCTCCATTCATTCTGTCAATCGCATTCGTCGTCCTCATCCGGCTGCTCTTCAAATTCTTCGGCCGGCAGCAGCTGCAGCCACAACGGCAACACCACAACTGGACAACACATTGGACGTAGTAACGGATCCACAGTATCAGCGTTGGTTGCTGAGCANACATTATCGCACTCGGCAATGGTGGAGGTACACTGTACGCCAACAGCAGTCTCCATTCATTCTGTCAATCGCATTCGTCGTCCTCATCCGGCTGCTCTTCAAATTCTTCGGCCGGCAGCAGCTGCAGCCACAACGGCAACACCACAACTGGACAACACATTGGACGTAGTAACGGATCCACAGTATCAACGTTGGTTGCTGAGCATTGTCTTGGGGACCGCCATCATTCAGCAGCAGCAGCAGCAGCAGCAACAGCAACAGCGTCAGTCTCAGCAAACGCGTGCGCCGCAGCCACCAACGCTACATTGGCTAATGTAAAATTATCACACGGTATGTCTAAAATGTCTCATTTATTCTCATTTAACGTATAATAATGAATAGAAGATGGAAGTCCTTATGTTCGAACACTTTTGTGCATTAGTCTATACCTGCACACATACATACACATATGTATCTGAAAGGCATGTTTGAAATACTTTCGTATATTCGGCTTAACGTTGTGGCTCAAATGTTAAAGCTGCAACGCAATAGGGGTATTCTCGAAGCCTTGCAAAGCACGGTGCACGGATTGCATGGTAAAAACCGGTTGTGCTTTGTGACAGCTTTGCAAGCCGTGCAATCCGTACACCGTGCAAGGGCTTTGCAAGACTTCGAGAATACCCCTAATCTGTTATATCGAATACTATAGAATTGTGCTGATCATTTTGAGGTTCTTACTCAGATATTTATTTAAATCGAGCCAGTCACCGCATTTACCTAACTAGCGCCTCGTTATTTGGGCAAAAAATAAAAATTGTATGGACATGACGATTTTTTGACAGTTCTTTTGTGCTTTACGCGCCAGGCTAGGGACGCAGTTAGCCGACAGCTTGGAGATCTGTCTCCGTTGTTTTTATTCTTAAAGCCTATAAGCCTTCACATACAAACTCAAAGGCTCTCAAACATATTAGCCTCTCTTCGTTTGTGCTTAAAACCCTAGAAAGGATAGTTAGTAACTACCTATCTTCCACCATTGATAGTCGACTACTGTATAACAATCAACATGCCTATCTGAAAGACAAGTTAACGCAGACGACGCTGCATATCCTGGCCAGTTTTGATGAAACCTTCAGTTAAAAGGACTATTGTCTTGTAGCCTTTCTAGACATTGAGGCAGCTTTAAACAGTATAAATTCAGCGGCCATAATACAGGCTTTGACGGGACTAGAGATGGACAATTCTCTGTTGGAGTTTATAAGGCAAATGCTCTTGTGCAAGGTGATCACGGCAAACGTCGGCGAAAACTCGCCTTCAAGATAGGTGACAGCGTGGCGTGCTCTCGCCACTCATTTGGAACTTAAGCATGAACTCTCTTTTGCGAGAGACGAAGTAGGGAAGCGCCAAGGTCGTTGCTTATGCGGATGACGTAGCCATCGCATATAGGGCAAGTTCCCGCAAACTCTTCGCGAATTGATGCAGTTTACACTTCGCGATGTATCAACATGCCTCTGCATCAATTCGGAGAAAGTCGAACTTGTTCTCTTTACGAGAAGATACACCACCCTAATGACTCATCTGAACTAAACGGCCGACTTTTAAGCTTTACGAATAAAGCAAAATTCTGAGCTGGAAGGAGAGCATAGTTATATGAAGAGTCAGTAGCCTTATATTCGTGCAAGAGGGCCATCGGTAAGAAATGGGGGTTGAGTCCGAGTATATTCCGCTGGATCTACACAGCGGTGGTTAGACCGATTCTCCTTTATGGAATGGTAGTAAAGTGGCCGGCCTTGACCATGGCCTCAAATCTTAATATACCCAGCAAAGTACTGGGGATTAGTATGATCAGCATTAGCGGAACAATCCGGACAACGCAAAATTATGCTTTAAATGTCTTCTTGGATTTTCTGCCACTAGATCTAGTGGGTCATCAGATCGCATCTCTTGCTGCACTCCAGTTAAGAGAGACAGGGCAATGGGAATCGGGATTTCTGGATCACTCCTGAATTCTGGAGAAATATAGCTTTCTTCTGGTCTATACAGATGGTTGTGTTAAAATTCTGGTTTGGGATAGAAACTTCGTCAATAAAGTCTCAAGCGAGGAGAAACGGGCCGAAAACTACTACACTTCACCCGGTAGTATAGTAATTTTCACAGATGGTTCAAACCTGTTCGGTGGAGTGGGAGGGGGTTTTTCTCCCGCAGCCCTGCCCTGAGCCATTTATTTCGATTACCGAACTACTGTAGGTTCTTCCAGGCTAAGGTCTCAGCTATAATGGAGGTGATAAACGCCCTTCGTACTGATTTAAAAGGTAAAGAGGAACTTGCGACGAGGGGTACGACCAAGCAGATTCTTCCGGGCAAAGAACGCATTGGTATGCCCTTCGCCTCTTGCAAGCTGCTTTTAAGAAAATGTATCTATGCTCCCGCGAGCGAGATTTGGATTTAATTTGGAGGCAAACTTGGCCAAGGTGGGATCGAAAAATTTCTCGAAGCGTATATTCTCCAAAGAGAGAGGATATAAATATCTCACATATTTATTTGGTGCTCTAACCGGCCACTGCCTTATAGGTAAACCCTCAGAACGGCTCGGAGTGCTTTACCGTAGATTCTGCAGAGTTGCAAGAACTATGAGGAGGAGAAGACAGTTCTCCACCTTCTATTTAGAAGCAGATGGCGCTTTCTGGGGTCTCCTTTCTTTAGTGACATTGACCAATTGGGAGATTTAAACCCTAGGTGTCTGACGAGTTTCGTCAAGGATTCAAAATAGTTTAGCAAGGGCGAATGAGCACTATTAGTCGTGGTATTACAACGGGTCTTCAACTCGTTGCCTATGTGTGTCCCTGCGTAGCAGTGATAGACACATCTACCTACCTACCTACGTAGCCTGTGATAATCCTTAGTTTCTGTTTATGGAGGTAAATTAGAAGCGTCCTGCCGACCCTTCTTTAGCTTTTGGCTTGTCAAAGTTCTGCATTGTTTCACCAGTTTTGTTTCCTCATTCTTTCTATCCAGGGCTATTCTCTGATCATGTTTGGACTTACTACAAGGAATTCCTCATGGCCTTTGAGAGTTTAGACCACTGACATTCCGCTGCCTCGCTTCCCTTCTATTCTCTCCTCTCTATCCCTCTTTACGGTAATTTCTACTTATGTTAAGTTTTAGAGCTGTCAAACTATCGATAGTCGAGTCCATCGATGTTTTACGATAGTCTTAAGGGTGACTATCGATACTATCGATAGTATCGACCCATTTCATGTGTTTTTCTAAATCCATTTATTTTTCGTTATCTTGATTTTATAAATTTTTTTTATTTTAGCGGCTCACGGTTTGCATTTTAGTATCGAGAAATATTGCTAGAAATTCATTCGCCGTGTAAACAGTCAAAACGCGATTTCAGAAATTTTCCATGCAATTCGCCTTTCGGAAATAAACAAATTTCTTTCGAAAGACACTTTGCATGCAAGGTGCGACTGCTCATGCAATTGCTTTCTGCAATTTCTCAATTTGACAGTCTAGGTGCGTTCAAAAATGCATCAAGCCAAAGCATCAGTATCTTTTATTTCTGAACTATAATTGATGGAAATGTCTTATTTACGCAACTAAGTTCCAATTCGGCTTATAACCGTGGTTGCGCATATTTGACATTTTTATCAATTATAGTATAGATAAAAGAGACTGGTGCTTTGGCTTGATGCATTTCTGAACGCAGCCTCTTTTGAAATATACTGCATTGCCCGGTCTGACACGCTCTTAAGATGGCAATGTAACCTCTGCTATTTCCACGCTTAAAATAAAAAATGGCGCTTTTAGAAATAATACTATGAACCAACTAAACAGATCACCCAGCACGGCAACCGCGTATTTACAATTGCATTTGAGAAAAAAAAGGTTGATAACGTCATTTTTTAATCGGTTGTTTCATTCACACACATGGTTTCATTCCGTTTCATTCATATGGCGGCGCACACCGTCCTGGGTAATCTTTATTCGTTCGTTCATGAAATAATGCTGCCAATTTTTGTTCTCTTTGAACCAATAAACGATAGTGGCGATAGTACTAAAACTATCGATAGTTATTTCAAGTGACCAGACTATCGATACTATCGATAGTATCGTCGATAGTTTGACAGCTCTATTAAGTATGTACCCAGACTAACAATCCACAGTGTTTCGAATATATGGAGGCAGGTGGAAATAATAGTTAACCTGCACCGATTTCGCTGAAACTTGACATGTGCTCTAATTTTACTTAGGAATAGGAAATTGTGAAATTTGGTAAAGATGGGATAATTGCCACGCCGTCCACTTTTGTGGGCGGGAAACATTAAATTTCATCCGAATTCGATGAATCTTAGTGTACTCTTAGAAAACCCTAATATAAAATATGGGGAAGATTGGATTACTATAACGTCGACAACTCGTAAAAAATGTAGGCCCAGTAAATAAATGTGATGGAATTTTGGTTAATTTTTGTTTCTTGCTTTCCATTCTCAGAAAGCAAAGGTTTTACTTAAAACATTCATAGGTGTAAATATTTTATTTTCTCCCAATGTTTGGTGTGATTTTTCCACTGTTCGAAAAATTCTTTTCGCGAAATTACGCAAAAAGAAGCTGAAAATCGAAAATTAAGAAATTCGAAAATTAAGAAAAACGAAAATTTCATATATGTATTTGCAAAATCGCGTGAAGGATCCAATTATATATTCGAAAACTACATAAAATTCTCTAAAACATCCGTCTAATTTTAACAAACCGGTACTCACACTTTTTTTTTACTTATAATCTGTAGCATCTACATTTCAAAGTCAATTTTTTAATCAGAAAAATAGGAAAATACCAAATCCTTATCCTTACTTCCTTACTTCCTTACTAATATTATAAATCCGAAAGTGAGTTTGTTTGTTTGCTACGCTTTCACGCCTTAATAACTCAACCGATCATCATGAAATTTTGTATACTGCTGTCATTTAGCCCAACTTAAAATATAGGATAAATTTAATCTCGATTAGACAAGGGGGCGTGGTACCGCCCATACAAACGGAATTTTTCATACTGCATTTCTCAGGAAATATTTTTGATAGGTTACTGGAACTTGGTATGGCGATATATAAAACCATTATCTACTCATAGATGAGGGCTGCCACCTTTTAAAAAACTTAAATTTAACTCAATTAAGGGAGTTATTTATTTGAAAATTATATTAAACAATGGACGTCAACAGGCTTAAAGAAGCTGTAGCTCGATTATATTTTGAAAAGGGTTGCCACCTGTTTGAAAAGTCAAATATAAATTGGTTATACGTAACCTATCTGAAGAATTAAAATATGGTTGCCTAACGAAATATTGCCAAGAAACCTTTGGTTTGAAAGTTTTGAATAACTTTTAAGTCTTTCACAAAAGTTGCCACATTTTTAAAAATTATATTCAATTATTTTAAATTAAATATTATTGTATAAGGCGCGCAATGGTTCTGGCGGTTGATTTATCGCTAGTGATTTGAAATTTACCACTGCACAACTCAACCCTGGTGTCTCCGAGCTTTAACACATAATAATACTGGCAAATCACGTTCCTTGAGCCAATCGTAACACACAAGAGTTCGATATACTCAATGGCGCAACAGGTCGATTTAATCTGATATTCACGGCACGTTTTCTAACTTGGCGATTATTCGTAATGATTCCAGCGCCATCTGGCAGCCCTTTTTGGCAATAGTATTGTCTTTACCGTTACCAATAAATATTTTGAATATTGGCCAAAGTGGATCATGAATAAGATTTTGAGTAGTAACTTTACTTCAGCGCCAACTGGCGGGTGAAATTTTGAAACTACACTATCCAGAGAGCCACTCAAATGTACACAAAAAAACTTCGTTAAAATCGGTCCGGGCATTTAGAAGGATTTTACTCACAAACACACAGATAGAAGAATTATATATATACGTTTTTACGGCGCCATGCCCTCTTTTCAAATAGCCCATTTTCCTGCATGAGTATAGGATTGATTTCATGTATTGCCGTACTAAGTTCCAGTATTCTACCATGAACACTTCCAGAGATATGCAGTATGAAAAATCGGTTTGTATGGGAAGTGCCACGCCCCCTTCGTATATCGAAATTTTTTTTAGCCTATAACTATCCTTTGGACGTCTCAAGCAGGTGTCCGAAATTTCAAATAAATCGGTTCGGCTGTTCTCGAGCTTTGCGAACACATAAAAAACGGCTTTCAAAATATATATTGTTGTAGAAGATTGGTATGAATCTAAATGGTTTTAAATGTTAATCACAATATGAGTGTCAGACGAAAGAGGTTTAAAGAGGTTGCCAACTGTTTAAAAGTTGAAATTCAAACTATTCAATAATTTAAATTAATTATTACAACATGGGTGTCAATCGAAATGTNCTAGTGATTTGAAATTTACCACTGCACAACTCAACCCTGGTGTCTCCGAGTGAAGCTTTAACACATAATAATACTGGCAAATCACGTTCCTTGAGCCAATCGTAACACACAAGAGTTCGATATACTCAATGGCGCAACAGGTCGATTTAATCTGATATTCACGGCACGTTTTCTAACTTGGCGATTATTCGTAATGATTCCAGCGCCATCTGGCAGCCCTTTTTGGCAATAGTATTGTCTTTACCGTTACCAATAAATATTTTGAATATTGGCCAAAGTGGATCATGAATAAGATTTTGAGTAGTAACTTTACTTCAGCGCCAACTGGCGGGTGAAATTTTGAAACTACACTATCCAGAGAGCCACTCAAATGTACACAAAAAAACTTCGTTAAAATCGGTCCGGGCATTTAGAAGGATTTTACTCACAAACACACAGATAGAAGAATTATATATATACGTTTTTACGGCGCCATGCCCTCTTTTCAAATAGCCCATTTTCCTGCATGAGTATAGGATTGATTTCATGTATTGCCGTACTAAGTTCCAGTATTCTACCATGAACACTTCCAGAGATATGCAGTATGAAAAATCGGTTTGTATGGGAAGTGCCACGCCCCCTTCGTATATCGAAATTTTTTTTAGCCTATAACTATCCTTTGGACGTCTCAAGCAGGTGTCCGAAATTTCAAATAAATCGGTTCGGCTGTTCTCGAGCTTTGCGAACACATAAAAAACGGCTTTCAAAATATATATTGTTGTAGAAGATTGGTATGAATCTAAATGGTTTTAAATGTTAATCACAATATGAGTGTCAGACGAAAGAGGTTTAAAGAGGTTGCCAACTGTTTAAAAGTTGAAATTCAAACTATTCAATAATTTAAATTAATTATTACAATATGGGTGTCAATCGAAATGGTCTTGAAAGGGCTTCATTTCAAAACTACATGTAAGAGGTATCCATCTGTTTAAAATCTCAAATTGAGTTCATGGGATAAGTTAATTGAAAAAGTATGCAAGTGAGAAGTTTAAGAAAGTTTTAGTTTGAAAATATTTTGAAGATGGTTTAAAAAATTTTAAACCTCCTCTTTTTTAATTGAGTTTTCTTGAAATAAATTTTACTCAATGCAGCACGTAGAAATTTCATACACTCACGATAAATGCCTTCATTTGAATATTCCACGACTCAAAGAATTGATTACAGTTGATAAAGAAACACTCGCTTTAATGGTTTCAGCGCCAAAGGTAACCAGAGTGATTATTTTTTTGAGTAGTTTTTTGGAAATGTACCGTTCGAGAGGAGGGGGAGGAAGTAAATGATCTGAAATTTTGTATTTATGACTTTTACTTTTCGCTCTCTAAGCCCAACTGTTTTTTTTTTGTCAACTTTTTTCCACCTGCCTCCATATAGTCGAAACACTGTGCGATCTATGCATATCTTCGCTTGAAACGGTATACAATTTTAGCATATTTCCCATAGGCAGGGGCAGGTAGTCTTATTCTGGGCCAGGACGCTGTTTTAAATTTCCCCTTGAAGAAATCATATTTACATCATCTCCAGCGGCTTGCAGATGTGATAGCTCGAGCTTGAGAATTACCTCCACAGCTGTTCCAAATAGAGTCCGACCGATTAATCGGCATCGGTCAAAAATTGGGAATCGGTCGGATTCTAGTTCCAAATCGCCAAAAAACATATAGGCTAAAAAATATAAAGGCCAATCTGGAGCACAGAACACGCCTAAAGTAATTATTTTGCTTGTCCGTCGGCTAATAAAATCCATACATATGTATGTATATATTTTTGATAGAAAACCCCTTCATGTATTATATTATTTATGTTTGTAAATAGCTATGCGACTTTCTCCATACGCCTAGTTATGGGTTTAAAATAATTGAAAGCAGGCTGATTGGAACAGCTGACGCTGTCAAAGTGTCAGAATAAACTCAACATTGGTATACTTGTTGAACCAATGAAATTCTTGTGGGGCATGTCGTGAACTGACTAACCAAGAAAATACATATTAAGTGTAGGTACATATATGTTATGCCGGAAGCCACATGTTCTAATTGGGTAGGGGGAAGCACGGCTTAAGTGTAAGTAATTTGTAGTAAAATAAATCTCTAAGTGGCAATAAAACCCTACAACCAGTACTGCAAGCAAGAAAAACAAGAAAAGATTTATAAACCTATTTATGAGTGCATGTACATATGTACTTATTTAGCATGCAACATCTTGCATGCTGGTTATGGTTGTCGTTCAACATGAGTTCATTAGTGGACCGCAGTTTGGTGCACTTGAAAGTAAATAAGTGAAACGCTATTGGGCCTGCTGCTGCATGCCACAATCGCATATTGGCTAAAGCTTCATCTATTGCATGCGAGCAATTGTTGCAAATGTGCAACAAAACTCGTGCGATAATATGCCCCACACACCAACAAAAGTCGGCGTGTAGTTAAGTTGCAGCCATAGAAACGTACATACGACAAAATGTATGTATGTAACGAGTACTCATATTCATTTATTTTGTAGCTCAGCAACGATAATAGGAAGCGGAAACATTTTCGCGGCAGCCAAACTCCCAACAAACAATTGATTGGCAACCCGACTTTAACACCACTTCCCATTTGCTACTGGTCAATTTCTTATGAAGGTTCTAGGTTGAATTTTCTAAATAAAAGGTAGTGGGGACAAGTACGGGTATATAACATGAATAAGTAATACACATACATATGTATGTACGTACGTATGTATGTATGCAATGTAGCCTAGTAAATTTAGATCAAATTAGTACGAAGAAAAAAATGTAGTTCGGAACTTTTGACGTAGTTTACTTCTACTTGACACATCGATTTACAGTCTTGCCCCTAAATTTGATATGGAAACATTCTGCCATCTACGATTTTAGGGTTTTTGAGTTTTTTTTTGCGATTTGCAAGCTTATTTTGCATTCTTCGCAAAAAAGATTACATACAAATTTGTAGAGAATTTAATTTTCCAAATTTTTAATATTAGCGAAAAATGTGGAAATTGGTGAATTGTTGAAAAGTGGCAAAAATCGTGACAATTCACCAATTTTTCGCACTTTTTGATAATTATTTACAACAAAAAATGTTTTTTTTTAATCGTTATTATAAAAATGTTAAACATTAAATTCTCTAAAAATTTGTATTCAAAATTTGTTTCAAAAAGAAATACATAAGTCTAAATTTACTAGGCTAATGTGTAATCAGCAAAATCTGGCATTTAACTAGATGTTGTGTGTTGTCAGTCGTACGTGCTATTATTTATATATTTGGTGATTTTTGCGGATCAAAATAAACGATAGCCAGTGTTGGAATCCATATCGCAAGAAAATGCATAAGTCATAGCGAAGCAACGAGAAAGCAACCTGGCGAAAAATGTCCAGGTGAGCACTTTGAAGTTGTACACAGGTGGCTTTGCAAACCCAGAACGCCTTGGGATAGGAATCTCTGACCCTAGAATGCGGCCATCTGTGCCTGTAGGAAAACTGCCCAGTATTTTCAAAGCAGAAGTTACGCTTTAAGTCTGTGTGCAGGAAGTAATTTAAGTCGAAATTACCGTAAAGAGAGGGGGCCACTCAAGCCCCTCTTATTATTTAGAAGTTAAAACCTCTTTAGTCCTTGAGTGTTCTTAACGTCTTTCCTAAACGCAAAGATGTCTGGCCCTTTTGGCTACTGGAAGGCAAGAGAATAGTGGGGAACGAGGTAGTGAACAGCTTAGCCGGGATGTCAGTGTCCTCAATTGCCACAGAGCGTGAGGCATTCTTTGTAATCCCTAAAGAGAAATCAAGGATTATTTTGCAAAACGCCAGTTAGCATTGCCAAAACGCCTCCCAGGCTGTAGTTTTCTTATGCTCAACGTCAGATTTCCATGAAAGTTTGGTATCCAGAACTACTTCTACATATCTAGATACTTTACTTGGGTAAGAAATCTGAATAAGTGCGATGATAATTAAATCATCCAACCTTCTCCTTCTAGTGAATAGCGCAACACTATATTTAGTTGGTTTAGCAGGTTTAGCCTATTCTCACTGCAGCAAATAGCTGTCATATTCAGTGTTATTTGCGCTTTCTTGCAAACTGCTGAGAGAGAAAGGCATATAATGGGGCAGGCACAATAAAGAACCAGTACAGGTAAATACCAACACACTATCCTGAAGCTAGCTCCTCACGTGAAATATTTATTGACCTCATCCTGCCTGAATCCTAAGGACCCAATAATAATTCTTTCTTACTAATGGCATTGCTAATTATGGAAAACAGATTTTGAAGAGCCATCTCAAAAGATTTCCTTATCTGATAGGCATTTTTATGCAAAGCCAAAACCAATTTCTCAAAATATTTCAGAATGAAGGACATTATACGAATCGGCCTGAAGTTCTTAAGGCTAGTACATGGCCCTTATGAACTTTTGACATAAAAGGGACGTGGTATGTAAGCTAGTGCAAGCGACGCAGTAATTATCTTTTCCAAAACCGCCAATACAATCTCAGCACCTTTATGGAGTAAGTAGAATAGGAAGAATGCGATCCAAATCGGGCGATTCGAAGCTGCCAAAGAATTCAGTAGCAAATCTAATAAAACTAGTGTTCGCGCAGCGGTTGTAATTCAGCCTTTAAAATTACGGGTGCTGAGGTGGGCTGATGAGATGAGTTGAATTAATTGAAGTGAAATACTTTGAACAACACAACACAACACAACACAACACAACACAAC
>NW_016158843.1:91894-92821 GCF_001687245.7 Rhagoletis zephyria | reverse complement strand
CAGCAAATAGCTGTCATATTCAGTGTTATTTGCGCTTTCTTGCAAACTGCTGAGAGAGAAAGGCATATAATGGGGCAGGCACAATAAAGAACCAGTACAGGTAAATACCAACACACTATCCTGAAGCTAGCTCCTCACGTGAAATATTTATTGACCTCATCCTGCCTGAATCCTAAGGACCCAATAATAATTCTTTCTTACTAATGGCATTGCTAATTATGGAAAACAGATTTTGAAGAGCCATCTCAAAAGATTTCCTTATCTGATAGGCATTTTTATGCAAAGCCAAAACCAATTTCTCAAAATATTTCAGAATGAAGGACATTATACGAATCGGCCTGAAGTTCTTAAGGCTAGTACATGGCCCTTATGAACTTTTGACATAAAAGGGACGTGGTATGTAAGCTAGTGCAAGCGACGCAGTAATTATCTTTTCCAAAACCGCCAATACAATCTCAGCACCTTTATGGAGTAAGTAGAATAGGAAGAATGCGATCAAAATCGGGCGATTCGAAGCTGCCAAAGAATTCAGTAGCAAATCTAATAAAACTAGTGTTCGCGCAGCGGTTGTAATTCAGCCTTTAAAATTAGGGGTGCTGAGGTGGGCTGATGAGATGAGTTGAATTAATTGAAGTGAAATACGTTGAACAACACAACACAACACAACACACAACACAACACCACACAACACAACACAACACACAACACAACACCACACAACACAACACAACACACAACACAACACCACACAACACAACACAACACACAACACAACACCACACAACACAACATAACATAACACAACACAACACAACACAACACCACACAACACAACACAACACAACATAAANCACAACACAACACAACACAACACAACACAACACAACACACAACACAACACCACACAACACAACACAACACAACATC
>NW_016158843.1:76524-91635 GCF_001687245.7 Rhagoletis zephyria | reverse complement strand
AACACAACACAACACAACACAACACAACAACACAACACAACACAACACAATACAATAAAACACAACAAAACACAAAAGAATACAACACAGCATAACATGTGACTTTCAATTTTATCTTTTTCTTTTTGTTTGTATTTGTCTTTATCTCTATTGCTTTCTCCATCTCTGTCTTTGGCTCTACTGNAACACAACACAACACAACACAACACAACAACACAACACAACACAACACAATACAATAAAACACAACAAAACACAAAAGAATACAACACAGCATAACATGTGACTTTCAATTTTATCTTTTTCTTTTTGTTTGTATTTGCCTTTTCTCTATTGCTTTCTCCATCTCTGTCTTTGGCTCGACTGCTTTTTCATCTTTTAATTTTTATATTTATTTATATTTATCAGATTATTCATTATTTTCACCCACACCTTTGCTATTGAATTAAGTATTTAAATTTATTTATTATATTAAGAATATAAATTTACATCTTTATCTTTACGTTTGGATTTCTTTACTTTTATTTTAATCTTTGCCTTTATCCCTTTATTCTTCTACATACTCTACTTTACCTTGTTCTTGTATGAGTCTTAATCTATTCATCCACATACATAAATCTTATTCCTAAACTGCGTTTCCTTAATTCAGTATAAATTTGGAAGCATACACTTAGGGGGAATTTCCGCCCCAACCATGTACATGTATGGCATTTGTATTGGTGGAACTTTTGAATTGATTTTTTCGATTTATGTTAAACTAACTTTAAATTTGAAATTTGTCTGCACATCAGCATCAAAATACCTTTCTAAAGAAATATAATATAAATATACCTTAGAAGTGTAGTTTAGCTGTAAAAGGGGTGTAACGCAAACATGTTTGCCTGTTTATATATAAGATATATATAAGATCTTCACTTGCCAATTTGCACTTTAAACTTTTGATTTTTACATTCCTCCCTCTTCTGTAGATAGAAGGAAAGAGTCACCATGACTTGGTTTTCATAAAAATGAGTTATGGTTATCGACTCCCAGAAACTATCCAGTCGTATCAAGACTATCTCCGTCCTCCTCTTCGGTCATTGCTCGAGTTTGGTTTGTCTTTCTATTAATCAGCAGTCTTCGCGGTCGGGAGAGTGCCTTTTTACTCTCAGAAATCAAGGATTCATCTTAACGTTAAGTTTCACGTTAATCAAATAATTTCAATCGTTTCGGTTGCAACATTTGGAAATATTATTGTTAAAGCAGTTATCAAAATAAATTTCATTACGTTTTTAACCGAAACGAAAAGTTGTCGTTAATGTTGAAACGTTAATAAAAACGTTAAACGCTTAATTTAAATTGTGCTGGCAATGCCATAACAAGAAGTCAGCTGCGTTGCCGTTTTGATACAATTGTATAATTTTTGATACTTTTTTTTCTAAATTGTATGATTTGATACTTTTTTGTTAACAAATGTCCCATTTTGATAATTTTGGCAGGCAGAAATGAATTTTTGAAAACTATGAATAATACTAGTTTAAAGGCAAATAATTTTTTTCTTGTTACTTAAAGTCTTAAAATTTATATATAGATATTTATAAGCTTGATTTGGTGACCCTTATATGGGAAATACAACCCTGAATTTCTTTGCACACGCCGCTGTTATAGGGCCCCTAAACCACACAAAAACATTGCGCAATATCGGCCTGGCGTCGGTCGTTTTTGTGGTGTATGGGGTTGTTTGTACTAAATTGCACAGTTGTTGCGCTAAAATCAATATAATTTTGATACTTTGCTCATGCTTGTGTTATTGTACAATAATTTGTGCTGCGTATGGCGACAACTGCGCAATTTTTAGTCTAGTTTTGATTTTGGTGTCCAGATCGTACTGTAAAATACATATGGATAAGAGCGCAGAATAAAATTAAAATTTTTTAATATTCTTTTTTTTGCGTTTTAAAGCTGAAACTATCAACTATCAACTATTCTGACAGAAATACTTGAAATGCACAATTTTAACCTCAATGCTAAGGGTGGGTCCATTCCGGGGGTATTTTTTTACCGCCATCGTCTTACTAATTGTTAATGTATTAAACGAGCTTGGCCATTGTTCGAAAAGAAATTCGGACCAGAAGCATTACCTCCCAAATCCTTATTTGCGAATTGCTTTTTGACCTCCACATAAACTTAGTTAGTACCTTGATTCTTGTGTGAAATAGTATTCTAAAGCTTTCAAGATGGAAAATTCGGGAAAAATACTTTCGCTGGATAAAACAATTATCTTGATCTTTGCTTTGGGACTGTGGAAATTAATTGCCTGATGCAAGAACAGCAAAAATATATGTTTCAAACTTTTAAAAAATTGCAATGCAAACTGTTTTCAGGTCAAAAAGAAATAAAAATATAAGCCCCATAATTTGGGACGTAATTTATAGGTCAAAAAAGTTAATTTTTCACACTCTGCGCCAAAGTTGTTAGGAGTAAGTAAATTTTTGTATTTTAGCTTACCCCACTCAATTCGTGTCAACAGCTGTTGCATTGCATGTAGTGAAACATTTAACAACTGCTCGACTGCAACAGTTAATTATAATGTGTGTGTGGGGTAACTGCTAATTACTCAAAATAGGCTGCCTGCACGCCAATTATTTGTTGTTACTCTTATTCTGCTATAGCACTAACTTCCGTTTTCTTTTTAGTCGCCCGTTCGCAACTATATACACATATGAGCTTTGATGTTACCGTTTTTTTTATTAAGCTAGTTGATGTTATTTGTTATACAAAACATGCGAGCATAAAAAGGCCGCATAGTGAAAGACGATTTTAAATAAAAAAAAATAAAATGAATGGTACTGTTTTAAAGAGCTTTGAAGGTTGCAGGTCTTCTTCTCAAAGCGAATATATAAACTTGGTTTAATAGCCGATACGTTTTAGCCATAATAAGCCAAAAAACTTAACATAATGGGTTGAAACCCACACGCGACTTCATATCGATACTTTTACTTGGAAGTAGTATCGATGCCTGAAAAATATCGGATCTTAAGTATCGTTACCTGCTCATATCGATACTTTTGGCTAAGAAGGTATTACTTATGAACTAAATAAGTTAAATTTTTTTATTTTATGTCATAAGTTAACCATTATCTGGGAATCCTAAACTCCAAACTAGATGTTTAATGATGAATGGTATTTGACACAGAAAATTCATTGGAAAAAATTACAAGAAAGTTATAGCGCATTTCCCCCAGGGCCTTGACTGCAGTTTATGCCCATTGGAAAAACGAGATTATCACTCGTTTGAGAAAAAAATTGCCTCATAAAATATTTATCAGAAAAAGTCTTCTTTTGTTTTACTTCGCTCGAATATAGGCTTTTAAAAATTAAGAGCCAAAGATTTAAATACGATTGTTGTAAAAATGTCTCCTTATTACTTCACCAGGTAGATTTCCGCATACAATTGGATGTGTGGAGAGTACAGAACCAAAATGATACGGATGAAATTTAACTAAAAGAAATTCTTAAAAGCATTTAAAATATGAAAGGTATTCTAGTATCTAGATACCGCGAGCTGGAATAATGTTTCTATTTCACATCTACTTTTCTTCAGACTAAATGCGAAGATGGCGTTTAAATTTTCTGGAATATTTCAGTTTTTCCAAAATTTTTTTTTGTAATCAACTCTCTGTACGCTACTCTTTTGCTTCTTTGATTATATTCGTTAATAACAGAGCTAGACTCCTACTACCTTCTGTATTTTCCGCTAGTCTTTTCTGCGTATCTATTTCCTTGCATTTTGCTCAAGGCCTTCACATGCTAACGCGCGTCAAACCCGTATAATTACCCAGCGAGCTTAACATCGCGTTGGAACGTCTGTACTGAACATTCATCCAGTCACTCTTCCACTCGAACAGATCGTGTCTTCTTTGCACTATATCGACTTTGTCGCATTTAATGGTTGCCAATTAAATAGCCATAAAGAACAAAGCGCTTCATACGCGGAATAACAATAGAGGATAAATTGCCGAAACCAAATTTGCCTTAGTATCGGGTTTCGATGCGAGTATTTGTTTTTCGATACCTACTCAGTACTTGGTTCGAAAGTATCGATGCCAAAATTACTTGGTATCGATCGAAAAGTATCGAGTATGTACTTGTATTTACTCTTATCGTTTCATCCCTATTCCCGAACCAGAATAAATATTTTTTTCGATAAGTCCTTTAATCAGATTTCACACTAGTTGAGTTATTATAAGATCCCTAGTTAAAGCTATGATCTGTACTTTGCCGCTTATCACTAAAGGAGAGAGAAATGTTAGGTAATAACGACGGAGATGATTCCACCTCATTATCCTCCAAAAAATTTAACTGTAAGTCTTAGTATGAGGCTCATTTGACTATCTCCACAGGCACTCTATTTGAGAAGAAGTTGTTTGAATAAACCTTATCTGCTTAGTTAATTCGTCCTTGTTTACATACAATATCATAGTTAGCCGTTATTNCAGAGCTAGACTCCTACTACCTTCTGTATTTTCCGCTAGTCTTTTCTGCGTATCTATTTCCTTGCATTTTGCTCAAGGCCTTCACATGCTAACGCGCGTCAAACCCGTATAATTACCCAGCGAGCTTAACATCGCGTTGGAACGTCTGTACTGAACATTCATCCAGTCACTCTTCCACTCGAACAGATCGTGTCTTCTTTGCACTATATCGACTTTGTCGCATTTAATGGTTGCCAATTAAATAGCCATAAAGAACAAAGCGCTTCATACGCGGAATAACAATAGAGGATAAATTGCCGAAACCAAATTTGCCTTAGTATCGGGTTTCGATGCGAGTATTTGTTTTTCGATACCTACTCAGTACTTGGTTCGAAAGTATCGATGCCAAAATTACTTGGTATCGATCGAAAAGTATCGAGTATGTACTTGTATTTACTCTTATCGTTTCATCCCTATTCCCGAACCAGAATAAATATTTTTTTCGATAAGTCCTTTAATCAGATTTCACACTAGTTGAGTTATTATAAGATCCCTAGTTAAAGCTATGATCTGTACTTTGCCGCTTATCACTAAAGGAGAGAGAAATGTTAGGTAATAACGACGGAGATGATTCCACCTCATTATCCTCCAAAAAATTTAACTGTAAGTCTTAGTATGAGGCTCATTTGACTATCTCCACAGGCACTCTATTTGAGAAGAAGTTGTTTGAATAAACCTTATCTGCTTAGTTAATTCGTCCTTGTTTACATACAATATCATAGTAAGTCGTTATCGAAATTTCAAATACTGGCTAGAATTCGGGACGAAAGTCACGTCAGCTGTGATAATAGGCAACTTCCTCGGTGAGGAAATTTATTTCGCTTTTCTGCTTTTTCTTTCCAACTTAGGCCGAGGCCACGCATGATTTCTTTACTTTGGGAGGTTGACAGGCACAAATTCTGGTAATTCTGGTAATTCTGGGAACTATCTTTCAAGTCAGCACAGTCTTTCGAAAGACGAAAGTCTTGCAATTCTGACAACTATCTTGAGAGCTGTTAACTGTTTTTCGAAAGACCAGTTAAAAAAACTGTTAACGAGGAGGTCTACTAAATAGCGCTTAAATTTTGAATGCAATTAAACAAAACAAATGCTTTTGAAACAAAATCTAAAAATTAAAATAAAATTAAATTAAAAAAGGAAAAATAAATCAAATCAAAAAATGAAAATTAACTAAAATGAGATCGTAAAGATTAAACAAAATAAAGAAATTTAAACAATAAAACCGAAAAATCAAAGGAAAATGAAATTTTTAAAACAAGCTAAAAATTAAAAAAAAGATAAATAAAATAAAAAAATAAAATAAATTAAAATGATGAAGAAATTTAAACAATAAAACAGAAAAATTAAAGAAAAATGAAATTAGCAAAACAAAAAAATTCAAAAATTTAAAAAGTAATAAATTAAGTGAAATTAACAATAGAAGCCAGAAACTAAAACTAAAAACAGAAAAAAATAACTAAAAAGAGGAAAATGAAACAAGGTCCTAAAAATTAAATGAACTTAAAAAAACAGAACAGAAAATTTAAGTAAGAAAGAAAAAATTTAAATTAAAAAAGAACAAATGAATAAAATAAGTTTCTAAAAATTAAACAAAATTTAAAAAATATATAACTTTCTTTTTAAAACAATAATATTTAAAAGTTAAAAAAAGCTAACTGAAAAAAAAAAATCGGCTGCCCGAGGACTAGATCTCTCGAATGCCACGCCTGTGCTTTGCTCACGCCACCATTGTAGCGACGTCGCGCCGTGAACTAGATTGTACACAAATGCTTTCTCTCCAAATATCTTTTCACCACGAGTGAATCAGAGCGCTTTTTTCTATTAAATATAGCACAATAACAAAAGTCTTTCGAATTATTTAACCATCTGTCTTTGGTTTGTCTTAAGAAAAACTTTTTACTGACAGTTTATTACATTTTCCTTATGAATGCTAAAATGCCCTAATAGACGGCGTCCTTTTAGATGAATTAAAGTGCTTTCGTTTTTGGGAGGGCAGCGACAGACAGTCACTTAGGACGTGTCTTGTCGTCTCGTCGTAGTATATACTGCGTTCTAAGGTTCAGCATTTATAAACATAGGAATTCAGATTAAGACCAACTGGGTCTACAAAACTTTTCCGGTTACGCGAGAGCAGATGATGAGCGCTCTCTTACCAATTCGTCGGTGACCTCGAGCCCTTCAATATTGCAGTGGCCTGGAACCCATCACAGTTCTACCTTAGTCCTCGCTGCCAACACCCGAATAGTGTCATAACATTCCGTGACAATAATTTTGGGTCTTAGATTACGGATCTTTTTACGCCGTTTTTCTAGAGTAGTTAATTTTTCCAAGATATTTTCATTTTGAAACTTTAACATGGAAAATGTTACTCATACGCCATGTACTTGTATGTACGAGTACGGCCATGTATATAATTTCCTGTTGATATTTCATAAAAAATTATTGCACATTTTCATTTGACCATTCAAAACTCGTTTTTTTATCCATCGGTTTTCAACGTTAGTAGCTTGATTTTTGGCAAAAGAGCAGGATTTTTTAAATATGTGGCAACCCCGCTCAGTACAGTTCGGAAATAAAAGTTTTTCAAACTACCTTCGATTGATACTCATATTTTAATAATCCATTAATCTTATTAAATAATTGGAATTTAACTATAACTCCTCTTTCAACACCTCAAAAATATTCTTAGCGTTCAAACANATAAAAAATTATTGCACATTTTCATTTGACCATTCAAAACTCGTTTTTTTTATCAATCGGTTTTCAACGTTAGTAGCTTGATTTTTGGCAAAAGAGCAGGATTTTTTAAATATGTGGCAACCCCGCTGAGTACAGTTCGGAAATAAAAGTTTTTCAAACTACCTTCGATTGATACTCATATTTTAATAATCCATTAAACTTATTAAATAATTGGAATTTAACTATAACTCCTCTTTCAACACCTCAAAAATATTCTTAGCGTTCAAACTAAAGATTACTTAACACTCCCTCGTTTGATATCCATATTTTGATGTTTCATATAACTTGTATATAAGTAAACTGAATTGGACATTTCAAGCAGGTGGCAACCCTCTTCAAAATATTTTCAAACTACTACTTTCTGAAACCCCTTTCTTTGCACCCATGTGGTGATACATATTTCTCTTACTTAATATGATTGTTTAAACAAGTGGCAATCCTCCTATACTTCAGCTAAGAAACAAATCTTTTCAAAACCATTTCGATTGATACCCAGTTTATAATAATTGATTAATTTTTTCAATAATTTGAATATAAGTTTTTAAAAGGTGGCAGCTCTTTTCTAAAGAGAAAAACCTTACTGCACATCTACAGTCCAGGGCTTTTAGTTTGACGCCTCATTTTTGAAAATCGAACGAACGGTGCGGATTTGATGGCATTGATTACTGAATAATTTTAATTAAATTTTTCAACAGGTGGCAGCTCTTTTCAAAAAACTTAAACCAGTTTGCACATCTACAGACCAAGCGCTTTAATTTGGCATCTCATTTTTGAAAATCAGGCGAACGGTACAGATCTTTTACCCTGAACAAAAAATCCCTTCGCGTGGAAATTTATGTCACGCCCCGCCATGTCACGCAACGATTCACACTTGGTGTTGTAAAAAAAAAATTTAAAAAAGTTGCCATAATTCAAAAATCTCTGAAAACAACTAGGACTACCCCAAATCATATTAAAGCAAGTTTCACGAAAAGAGCCATCCATACTACGTAGAGTTTTGCGATTTTGTAAGAAAGAAAAAATCAACTTCCATTTTTGTCACATAACGTCACTCTCTTTTATTGCGTATATTTACTTTAATTTCATTTAACTTATTTTTCAGATTATTGTTTTGTAAATATGTATATGCACATCAGCTAACATTTAAAATCTTGTTATAAGCATTTTTTGAAAAAAAAAAAAAAAAAGAAATTCCTTACCAGTATTCTTGAAGTAAGGTAAAGACCTTTAAAATTTAAACTTAAGAGTAATATGGAAAACAGAGGTACTGAAATCGAATAGAAAAGAAACGGACCATGCGGTTCGATTGTTTTCTTTTTTTTTGGTTAAATATAGAGCTAATTATGTGCTACACAAGGGTATCTCTTTGATACGTACGACTGTCACATATGTGACGTATGGAAATAAATATCCATATTTGAATGAATATTATTTATTCCGAGAATCCCATGACTTAGCTTTTGCTGTTTAATTTAGATGTTCCCTTAATGATTTTTAAATTGTTTTTTTAAATAAGGCTAAATCAGCTTAAACTATGGTTTGAATGAAGGCCATTATAAGTCGAAGCTATGAAAATCTTGCGCCAAATTTTCCCTTAATATTGTAAAGTCTGTATGTGTTGTGCGTAGACATCTTTGCATATTTGCCAATTGATATCTAATAAAGGGCAATAAGTATTCAAGCAAAGTCGAAAGTTTTGTTGATACTTGACTTCCTCGTAGTTGTAGTTGCCATAATAAAATTGACGTGTGATGCCACAACCGTGCCTAAATGTTACTTGCACCATAAATATATGTACGTATATATATATTAGGGTGTACATTAATTGCACGAAGAATAAAATCTATATGTCGGGAAAGTTTCCATATTGGGATATCCCAAATTCAAACATTACGTGGTAGAGGTACCTTCTCTTCTTGGTTTTATAAGGTAGTGTTAGTCGAATTGATAAGAATAAATATTTGGTTGTTATAACACAAAGGGAGGGTCTTGCAATTTTACGCCGTCTCAGAATAGCAAATGGTTTCAGGAGAAGCTTTTTCAAGGCAGAAATACACTCGCATGTTTGACAAATTCCTGCCGAGGGGCGACTGCTATTAGATAAAATGTTTTCTAATTTAAATGGAGCGATAGTATGTACCTATAACCACTCAATCACCGATTTTAGTATTTCGGGTATTTCTCTTTGTTTGAGGTATTGTAAAAATAGGAGCAGTGGTAAATTTTCCAGGCTTCAGGCCAAACACACAAGGTATGCTCAGTTTGGTTATGGAGGGCTTCAGTATTTCATACAGTAAAGTTGATTGGACATTAAAAGCAATGTCGAAAAGTTGTATGCCATGATAATTCGAGCAAACAGCGTGGTCTTCCTTTTTGTGTATTGAGCAAAGTACACTCCGATTCTAATCTTCGGACGCTTAACAGCCGGTACCTGTTTTCTAAAAATTAAATTCAAATAAAAATATACGGTTTTTTTTCTTTTTTAAACAATAGAAAAAAAAATTAAAAGTAAATTAAACTAAAAAATTAAAAAACAAAAATCAAATAATAAAAATGTTTCTAAAAATTAAAATTGGAATCTAATAATCTAGGAATTCTAAAGAAATAAATTAAAAAATTTACAAAAATATTTTTTATTTCAAAACAATAAAAATGAAAAGAAAATTAATTAAAAAATAAGTGTTTTAAACAATGAAGTCTTAGAATTAAAAGAAAACTATTAAAAGATAAAAGAAAAAATGCATAAAATATGTTTCTAAAATTAAAATAAATTTTATTTAAAAAGAAAAACTAATAATGAATATAAAAAATAATACTGACACTAAAAGTGTATTTTCTTTAAAACAAGAAATCCAAAAGTTAAAGGAAAATTTAATCAAAAACGAAAAAATAATAATTAAAAAAATACATAAAATAAGCTTCTAAAAATTAAATGAAAATAAAAAATACATATGTATGTATACTTCTTTTCGAATCGATGAAATTCAAGAATTATAAGAAAATTAAGTAAGTAAGTTTTTTCTAACTTGCGTGCAAGAATAAACAAAATCTTTCAAACTATCTTGCCTACTGTCTTTCTATTAGTTTACAAGAGACTTGCAACTATTTTAGCCAGAATTGCACTCTTATGGCAGAAGAATATTTAAACGGCACTTAAGTTTAATTTTGGATTGACATTTTAATACCATTTAACTTCTGTTGGGTTTTAGATCAACTTTATTTAAATATACAAAACCAGTGGCAACACTCTTGCTTATTCCTTGAAATTGATGTTGCATTTGTTTTTTTTTTGTTTTTGTTTACATTTTGTGCTGAACAGCTGATTGTTGTTTGGCAAGATTGATAAAACAATCTATCTATCAATCTTGGTTGTTTGGTACAAACACAGTGTTGCAAATTGACCATTTAATGGTGTTTTCTTTTCTAGCGAAAAATGTTGCCATCTCAGTGCCCACTACGCACAAATACTACTACTGCACTAAGTGCAATGAAAAGGCAAAACTTTTTGTAGAAAAGAAAAAGCCATTAGTGCCGATTAAATGTATGATCTAAAAACGAGTTTTTGAAGTTAATCAACAATCTCTACTTAAATAGACCATCTGAAATTAGGCCTTAATATCATTCATACTCAGGAGATGAAGTTGTTTGTGTTAGCAGAAATGAGACGAGCACAAAATTTCTCAGTTGTACGCAGCGGGCTCTAGCTGCCGCAAGGCATATTTCTAGAGGAAGTTATGCTCCGTTGGTGAAATGCAAAAATTAAGGATTAACCTAGTAAGTATACATACAGTGACGAACAAAAGTATTAGCACAGTGAACTTTTCGCAATATATGCAAAGTTTTTTAATTCAATTTTTTTGCAATAACTTTTTATAAAAATATAATTCATTCTACACCAAAAAACATAAAAATAAAATCTCTAAACTTCGTGCAAAACTCAGGAAAATTCAATAAATTTGCATACTAATTTGCTACTTTCTATTCAGATTTTTTAGAAAAATACTGCATACTTAAAATTTGTCTAGCAAATCTGAATATAAAGTTGCAAATTCGTATGCAAATTTATTGAATTTTCCTGAGTTTTGCACAAAGTTTAGAGATTTTATTTTTATGCTTTTTTGGTGTAGAATAATTTATATTCTTATAAAAAATTATTGAAAATAAATTAGAATAAAAAACTTTGCATATATTGCGAAAAATTTACTGCGCCAATACTTTTGTTCGTCACTGTACATATGTATATATTGTATGCACCTAGTGGTTTTATTTTCTGTATTTCGACAGCAGTGACAACGGTTTCTAATGTTTCCATTATGCAGATTAGGCAGAGCAATGTGGCTGCCACAAAAAAAGGGCTGCGCCGCCACAAAGAAATGTTAAAATACTGGTTGGCATGTGGGAATGCCTGTGTGCATGCGTTGTGCAAAGATACATACATATATTGCAAAACAATGTTGCACTCAAGTGGCTTTAGAGTACATATATACGTCTGTATTCATTAGGGAGGTCCAAAAATCCATCTGAAACAAGTAGAGTCCGAATTTTGATGTTGTCACAACTAGGATTGTTCTATATCGAAAAAATATACCCCTGTTTTATTTTGTTTTGAAATCAAAAAATATTTAGAAGTCGCTCAAAGTTTTCTATATATTTTGTACGAAAAAAAAAAACAATTTTTCGTAGAAATAGTGTTGGTTATTATTATTGGAAGTCTCCTACAAAAAAAAAACAGAGTTTTCCGATCGAAAAATATTGATTTTCAAGAGTTCTACACCATTTGCACGAAAAGTTGCTATATAAAATACATGGAAAACTTTGAGCGCACCGACCTCTAAATATTTTTGGATTTTCAAATAAAAAAAGAGGTATATAATTTCTTTGGGTCTAGGGGGGGGGGGGCATTAAAATTCCGACTTTACTCTTTTTGGACCTCCCTAGTATACATAGATGCGAAGGTACGTGCCTTATTGCGTGGCATGTGGCATGAACTGTGCTGAGCTGAGGTAGCTGAGTTGGTGGACTGGACGATGAATTCGTTGAGATAAGCAACAAAGGAAAGGAAATGCAACTGCAACAATTGCTTGCAACATGATTGCAGTTACTTGCCACAAAGTGTGGTGGCACTTGGGTGTGCTGCTGTTGCTCGTTTTTCTGCCTGTCTATACATACAAATGTACATACATACATACTTACATACATACAGCCATGTTTAGAGTTGTAGGTGTGGCATTTTGTTTTGCTTCTTCTTGGTTGCAGCACACTCGACATTCACCACAGTTCATTTGCCTCTTGCCACACGAGTTGCAGTTACTTTGCTGCACATACATAAGTTTCGCTTTTCGCTATCCTTATGGTACTTTTTAACGTGCTATTGTTGTTGCTATTCTTGGCATTGCATTTTCTGGTGTTCATGTTGTTGTTGCTGTTGGGCCACAACCAAAGTGTGCCTTTCATTTGAAATTTAAATTTTTCGTCATTTACTCGTGCCCGCCGCTGCCATTTGGACTGTGAGCATTAGACGGAAGTCGCCATGGGCGGGACATCATCAATAAATAGTATTTTCGGTGAGGCGCACAGTGTTTTAACGCAATATTGTTTCTTCCATAAAAATTGTTTAGAGATGTTCTCTTACCAAGGTATGCAACGAATCTAGGTAAAATGTTTCGGTTTAAAGGATAAACGAGAATGGAATTTTACTAAGCTACAAATTCTTGGTTATCTATATCACCAATCCCTTAGAGCCTTTACTACTATCATCTAAAAACGAATATTCGTGGGTCTTGAGGATTTGCCCTCGAATTTACCCACTGGATATATACCGACCTACATTGTCAAGCCTAAGGTTACACTCACACACACAGAAATCCGAGCGCCGCACAGTGGGATTTCGGCGGAAAAAATTATATTGGCGTGGGTCACATTTTGTCGATCTTATATTTATTACTAATACTACAGCATTTGGGTGACCCGGTTTTACAAGATTTGGCAGCAAACATAATTTAAAGTTTGAAAACTAAGCCAGTAAACTCATGGCACTGAATACCTACTAGGTATTACCTACATACAAAATTTTAAATTACATATTTGCTTCAAGTGACTGAACTCCGAAACGTACATCACCTTAACAGAACATTTAGTGTTTATCATAAAAGGCATATGTCTAGTTATTGAAAATGTCATTACATGACTTGATTTTCCATCCAGTATACATAGATATTTAATTTAAAGAAATTAGTATTTTTTCTGCGTATTTCTTAATCCAATGGACTACATCTTTTTTTCTGTTCCGACCTTTTTGTTGTGATATAGCACCAATTACTTCTATACTAGTCAGTAAGGATTAATATGTAATCTATTCCAGCTGCAATTATCTGCAATTCTTTTTGTAAAGACTGATTTAACGAACAAACCCATTTTCATTCAAAAATAGTGCAAGCATTCGAAATTATAAATATTGAAGGTAATTAACTTTTAAACAACGTGGTAAAGTATAAAAGGATAAATTATTATTTTTTACTTCATATTTTATTATCTGTTTCAGAAAGAAACACCGAATCTACCAATTGTGGCAAATTTCAACATTCCTAATTCAGAGTTAGCTGCAATTGCAATTGCAAGTAATCGTGAAGTGCATAAGTGTTTCGAAAACCTTAAAAATAATTATCCAAACCTTACAGAAAGAGGTCTTGAAAAAATGTATCCTAGACTAAGAAAATCTTTTTTTGCCTACTTTTACCAGAAAGTGGCATGCTGCATCGAGAACGAGATTTTATTTATTTTGCTATTATTTTTAGTTTTTAACAGTGTTGGCAAAATGTTAATCTGATCAAGGATTCAAAATTAACGATTAAAATGTTAATCGCGATTAACGACTAAAATCAGGAGCGAAAGGGGGTTCAAACCCCCATAAACCATATACATATACATCACTTTCCGGTAGGACTGTTAGTTTCTGAGAAATTTATTAATCATTCCAGTTTTTTTTTCTTTTTTAATGAAAAAAATCAAACTTTAACAGAAGAAAAATTAAAAAAATTACAGGTTCTGTGCCAAGTTTTTTAATTTGTACTAAAGCCGGTTCTGTTACAAAAAAAATCAAATTACTAATGAAGAAAATCGATTGATAAATAAGTAATAATGAGTGGTCAAATGAAAATACGCAAAGATTTTTTGTATGAAAAATGAGCAGGAAAGAAAGTTAGTCATACGCCACGTACATCTGAGTTATATAAGAAATATGATATGTCTCGTGCACATAAAATATATTTACGTTTATTTCTATATGTTTTTTATATATATACATGTATACATATGCGTTTCTTTAAGGTATTTTTATGTCATATCTACCCTCATACTATATCAAATTTAAATATTGAAACACAATTTTGAAGGTCAGCTTTACCGCTTTCGGAAAAAATGCAAATTTTTACATAGGGTTGCCATCTGTCTGAAAATAAAGTGAATAAAATATTTAAGTGTCGTACAATTTTGCAACGCTTTTATTGAACGAAAGGCATTTCAGTGCACTTTTATCAAGAGGTAATATTTTTAACAGGGTTGCCAATACAATATAGAGATTTTCGGGATTCTTGGGACTTATCGATGTTTTTATCGGGGTTGTTATCGATATTTTTATCGAATTTGTTATCGATATTTTTATCGATTTTGTTGTCGATTAGTTATCGATTTTGTTATCGATTTTGATATCGACTATTTGTCGATTTTGTTATCGAGATTTTTATCGATTTTGTTATCGATTTTTTTATTGATATTTTTATCGATTTTCTAATGGATTCTTGTTATCGGTTATGTTATCAATTATTTATCGATTTTGTTATCGTAATTTTTTATCGATTTT
>NW_016158843.1:41223-76499 GCF_001687245.7 Rhagoletis zephyria | reverse complement strand
CGTGACCCAAGGCTCCACTCGGATTGGTTACCGCATCTCGCACATGGGTTGCTCACGTTGCCCAGAGTGCGCGAACGAGGACGCAAGAGTCGGGATTGAGTATAGCCATGCAACTGTAACTGCATACCCAGCGCAATGACTATACCCCATATACTTTTCAGATTGCGCAAATTAATGTCAGCATTTAAGTGTGACCCCGGGGTTTAAACATCGCATGGGTGACAAAGATGTCAGATAAGCAAAGTCACCTTCACAATTTCCCCGCTTGGTGGATTCCTGGACAGGCAAGCATCCTTGACACCCAGGAAATCATATAGGAGTACATACTTATATGTTCAAATAGGTGCATATAATTCAAATCTTATCTTACCGTTTTATTATTATGTTTTAATTTCATATGATTTCTCTGCAATATAATTCTAAGTTTAAGCAATTATGTAAGACGTATCATTTATGTTTTATTTTTAAGATCTTGTAATATTGCACAAATGCACGTGATTAAAAAGTTAAATAAAAAAATTTAATAAATAGCAAAATCTATTTGGCTAATGTAAAATGTTCGTTATCATTGCACTCTTATTACTCCTACAGGAGGCTTTCGGGATGTCTCTAATGGGAGCACTCCTTTATTGCTCGTTCGGGAGGAATATGGGATGTTTTCTATGTGCACTCCCTTGTTGTCTTTTTGGGAGGTTTCTGGGAGGTAACTATAGGAGTACTCCCGTATTGCTCTATTAGGAGGTTTGTGGGATGATAATTCTGTGTGTGCTCCCCGATTGCTCGTTTAGGAGGACATCCAATGTTAAAGGGAGTATACAAAATTACATGCTTATACACAGAAGCATAGGGAGCAATGGGGAGTATTCGTATACTCCCAAGGGAGTACTCACCGAGCAATCGTACGATGCTCCCAAGTTCTACTGGGTTAATAAAAATAAAGTACACACATGTGCCCGTGCTTTTTACCAAACGGCACACACATGTGATGTGAGCAAGTTTTTAATTTTTTATATGCACAGCACACGTGTGTGAGCGTAAAATGTTAGGATGTGCTGCGCATGTGTGTGCAAATACGAACCCTGGTTAATAGTTTTATTGCAATTTTTTGTCGTGGCTTCGTACCAACATAAGCATTTTCTTAGTTGTCATACTACGTAAAATAAAACCGGTTTATCCGTTTTTTTCCTAATCTCAGAATCGGGAAACGTTTTTTTTTTCAAATTGCAATTTTTCAAATAACTCGAAACCAGGTTTTGGAAGAAAGGCGAATAATCGAACACTCTAAATTGCTGTATGAGTTAGAGCTGCAAAAACATCGCAGCACTATCGATAATATCGATGTTTTACATTTGTTTTTGAAAACATCGATGTTTTTTTTACTATCGATGATTTTGGAAGATATACATTTTAAGCTGAATTTTAACGTAAGTGCGTACGAACAAGTTTTTAAGTTATTGCTTCAAAATATTATTTTGTCAGCGCCATACGACCTCTATTAGGACAAATTAAAACAAAAAAAAAACAGAAGTGTACCTTGCATCATTGAGCAATATTTAATTTATTTAATAAAACTTAAGGTGTAGCTTAAGTAAATGAATTGTGTTGTTGGTTATAAATATTTTTATGTTATTTTTCAGTTTTCATTTAATTATTGAATTACTTCTAATATTGAATCGTGTTATTGCCTCATTAATACATTTTCATTTTAAATAAATTAGTGGATAACTTTGAAATAAAAAAATCGAATTTGTTAAAAGATTATATGTAATGTTTTTTAATTGATCAGGATTTCAACTTTAAACAAAAAGTTATATTCCCCAAGATTGGCGAAAACATCGAAAAATCGATAGTTTCAAACACCAATATTTTTGCAGCACTAGTGTGAGTGTGTTCATTAGAGTGGTCAAAAAACAGTAAAGTCGGAATTGTAATGCTCTCACCCCCTAGGATTGTTCTATATCGAAAAAAGTATACCCCTATTTTTTTATTTTGAAATCAAAACATTTTTAGAGGTCGCTCAAAGCGCTCAAAGTTTTCCATGTATTTTTATATGGGAAAAAAGCTACTTTTCGTAGAAATGGTATAGAATTCTTGAAAATAAATATTTTTCGATCGAAAAACTCTTGTTCTCTTCAGGTGACTTTCAATAATAGTACCCAATTGTTTATTTAAACATTTTTTAATACTAACGATTTTTTCGGGGTTTCGTGGGTTTATGGCGGACCTTTAAATTATAGTTGTGGTAACATTTTCCCTTTAAGGCGGCACTTCATCGGCTTCCAAAATAATATTTTAACCATTGACTAGCCATTAGTGTAGTTAAAAATGCCATCTTAATAGAAAAAACGAAAAATTGGTGTGATCGGTTTATTTTAAAGCATACCTCCCATGCAAACTCAACCTCAAAACGCTTAAAGATGTAATTGAAAGCGCAACCTTTGAATGCACGACTCCGAAATTTCGGCCATATATTTATAATGATAATATAAGCAAACACCCTTAAAATGGCTTTAATCCGTTTATTTTTACGCGAACCTCTCATACAAGCATAACCTCAAAAAATTTTAAAAGCTATTAAAAGATAAAGAAAAGTCCTCGTATTATAAAAACTGCATACTTGTGCAAGCTGAGTTATACAAAAATGGAAAGCAGAAACTCTATACATGTATGTATGTATAAAAAAAAAATGGTGCCTCACGGTGGCTAAAACTGCTTATCCTGCAAGGTTAAAAAACAGGAAAAAATAATATTTTTATGCAAAATGCCTCAAATAAAGTACACTTTAACTATTTCCAAACATTTATTTCATGATTAATACAAATAGTGCACACTTCAACATCAAATCAAAAAAATATCAAATATTAAATAAATACGTATTTACATATATGTATTATTAAAAAAATATATAGCTCATGAATACTTAAAAACCAGTGTTGGCACTAATCGATTGATTGTTTAATCAATTTGTTAATTCGATTAAATTCAATCCGATTACATATAATTTTAATTAATTTTAATCTGATTAAACAGCTAATTGTAACCGCGATTAAATAAATAAATTTTTAATCATTTACCCTTAATTTGATTAAGTAGGTTTGGTGATTAATTGATTTATGCTGGAATTTTCCTGTGCACACAAGGCCACCAGTTAATCGGGTACGATTAAGTCAGTTTTCCTCAACATTTAAATTTCTTTTTTTATTTACTCAGCTCCGCCAAATATGCATGCGTTTCGGTGGTTCAATTTATCTATTATTTCATTTTTTTTTTAATAAATTCGAGTGATTACATACATATGTATGCATGAAAAATTTTGAAACATCATTTCTCTACTGCTTCGTCTTTAAGAGAAAAAATTGTATTCAATGTTTGTATTCTTCGTTTTTAACTTCTATATCTCCGTGGATGTTAAGTAAAGCTACACCATTTAATTTTTGTTCCCCAGATTTACTTCGTAAATATGATTTAAGCTTAAGAAGGAGCGTTCACTGGAAGCATTTTTCAAGGAGTTCATAATTCTCGTTAACGCTTAGTTTACGGCGACAAAAATATGACACATCATTAAGCTCAACCGGCAATAGAGTGAATATGTAAATTCAATTGCAGGGAATTTAAAAGTTGATTTTCGCGAAACAAATCAAACTACGCCTAATCGTTAGTATCCATACATGGTACTAACATTCCAATAAGATTTTGCTCATAGCCCATTTCCACCAAGAGCTTAACTGGAGCTAAGAGCTCAGCTAAATACAAGGAACGTTAACATAGGGTGATGAGCAAAGTTTATTTCCTACTTTTTGCTTTTGCGCAAAAAGTTGAAAGATGCAATTTGGGTCCAATTAATTAATCTATCAAAGAAGTTAATAAAAAGCGACTACTCAACAAACTTCAGATGACCTGAAATATCGAAAGAATTTTATTTACAGCATATCGAAAATGAATTCAAAGTTGCCTGTCAATTCTTATGGCCCTAAAGTACTCCCAGCCCATGTTGAAGTAGCACTGGTGCAAGTATAAGTCAACATACTTCAGAAGGGCTGTCCTACAGTAGTAATATTATAACTAGACGAAATATCTACAACCTGATCTGATGGTCACATCATATGAAAAATGCCAGAAACATAATTTCCGTGAGTGCGGGCGCGCGAGAGAAAACGTATTTATATCGCTCATATGCCATGACGTATGAGTTATCTATTAGAGGGCTGCAAAGTTCCCAGCCAAACTGCACTTCTCAAATTCAATCGAAAAACACATTTTTGCGGTTCCCAAAAAAAAGGACCAAAAGTAGGGAACATCCTAAATGAGCGTACCTGAACGATGTTACTCGACGGCGCTCTCCTTCAACAAATACGTGTTCCGCTATGCTCACATACTTACTTAAGTATCAAGCAACCTGAACGTAGTATTTGGAAACTTCACATAGGAAGGTCAAACTGCACGTGACGTCTTATGTTCTCTTTATGGGTTTGGATTCTACTTATAACACGCGAAGACATTTTTTTTAATGTGATCAGGTTTGCATTCGTTCGATTTGCAAAAATGGGGTGTGATATTAAAGCGCTTGGCCTTTAGATGTGTACTAAGGTTTAATTTTTTTTTTAAGTGTTGCCACCTGTTAAAAATTTCAATTAAAATTATTTAATAAGTTAGATCAGTTATTGAAGTATGTGTATTACTATAAATTCGTTTGAAAAGGCTCCATTTCTAATAAATATGTAGGAGTGTTGCCACCCGTTTAAAACGTGAAATTCAACTAAAATTAGGGGAGTTAGGTAAATGAAATACATACATATTTATGTATTAAAATATGGGTGTTCGAATACGTGAAGCTATTTTTTGTGAAGGAGATCAGATCTGCACAGTTCTTTCGAATTTAAAAAATTAGATGTCAAATTAAGGACCTTGGTTTTATTTTTTGAAGTAAGAACTTTTTTAGAGGTACAGGGTGAATTGATGCAATTGATATCGATAGCAAAACCTATAAAAATATCGATTACAAAATCGATGACAAATTCGTTAAAAATTTCGATAGCAAAATCGATAGTAATATTGGTAGCAAAATCGATTAGTCTAATAGAAAAGCCATTATTTTCCATCATCGTGGAAAAATTTTGTTTATGCAAATGACTATGGGAACACTGAATAGGCACAACTTCTAGAAACACTAATTAGTTTACTTATGTTTAGGCATACAATATAAAAATTGCAAATATAAGAAAATGACAAAAAATTTTATTCAAAATTTCTTTTATTTTAAAATAATTTGTTAATAATCTGAACGATTTTAATCAAATTATTATCAAAAATCAGTAACATTAAGTATCGCCTTCAATTTGGTGATTATTACGCACCGATCGAGTAGCATTTACCAAAGATATATCGAAAAACTTAAGTGGATCTCCAGTTTTTTTATAAAAAAAAGTCTCTTCAATTGTATAAATAACTTTTAGATGATAGAACCGGATTACAGAAAAGTGTGCCAGGGAGTGACTTTTTTCGTTCAAGCTAAATGCAAAGCAATATCGTTCAATTGGAGAGTCCTCAAAAGGATTCCCCAGGATGTGTTAAAGACTATTGCATTTACCTACAGTCACTTTTTCACATAATGGAATTAACTAAAATATTTATTTATATCTAAAAACTTATTGCACATCCCCTACTTTCATATAACGGCAGATTTAGAAACCGCGAAAAATTTTCAAGACTGCATAAATGGACTTAAAACTTCTCACCCTAATTGTATTATGTTAATGTATGTAAATACTTATATGGTGGAAAGTACTATTAACTTATCAAACGGTTCCTAATTTTTCAAAATACATGTTTGACCTCATTCACCACGATCTTGAAAACTGACCAAATGTAAATATAAACATTCGAAAACATTACAACATTTGAAATAAATTTCGTCTCACTTTTTTGAATTTTTCACTTGGTTGCTGAAGTAATGAAAATTCATAAGGGAAATTATAGTTTTTGTAAGTTTTATCTTAATATCTTAAAAACTTGTAAACTTATTGAAAAATGATAAATGAACGTGAGATACTAAATTTAATAACCCTTAATCTGATATATCCTTCTGTTTTAACAATTAACGCATTCCATAGATATTACAAGCCAAAGTTTAATTTTGAAAATTCATACACTTTGATTCAATTGCGCGGGCTAAAGATAAGTTGTAAATTAATCTTTCGTGGCCAATAACAATTGGCTTAGACCTAAGACATCATAATATTACTATTATGATCAAACGGTCAAATGCCTTTTATTTTCCCCCATACAAAATCGACCCAGTATATAGATATGTACATATATTTATGTATAAAATGATAACCGTTTTCGTTGTTGCGATTTAACTCAAACCCCTGGATAGGTTTAAGTAAAATTTTCGGAGGTTATTCCCTGCGCATAAAGTCCTATTAAAGGCTACTAGAAAACTCCTTGGTGGCGATGGAGCCGAGTTATTTATAAAAGCCGTATTTATGAACTGATTTCGTTCAAATTCAAAATGTGTTCTTCCTGCATGATGAAAAATACTTATGCGAAAAATGGACCCGCTAGGTGGCGCTACAGTTGAGTTATTTAGAAAATCCCTACTTATTATACAATCAGGTTGCAATTCATAATGGTGCTGCAGTCGAAATCTCTTGAAACCCCATATGTCTGGACTCCTTTGTTTTTTTTGGTTATATTATACGAATTTACGATGTCCCACGTCGTCATATACCCTAAATGCGACCTGGCATCTACCTCCGCTTGATGAAATTGCTCGGGCGGCCATTGCTGCAGCAGTAAGACTCAAGGAAACCAGCTCTTGGATATTTTAAAAGTGGCGAATCAGCAAGGAAAGTTTCGCCCACATCCTTCCAATTCCTATATCAATGGCAAAATTTTACATCGAGGATTTTGGGCTCTCCTATAATAGAAAACGCACATCTGTGCTCTTCAGCATCCTTATAAGGACTTTTGTTGGCCTACATGACATAAGACTAGAGGTTGACGCATCAGACCAATGTTGTAGTTGCAAGATCATAGAAGAAAATTACGCACGCTTAGAAAAGATCTTACAAGTGGAAATAAGACCGTTGGTAAAGCTCGTGACATTGAAAGGAATTTTTTCTTGCATATAGCATCAGAGCGCTATTTGTTTGGCCGAAATATGTGTGAGAATTTTTACTTTATNACTTTTGTTGGCCTACATGACATAAGACTAGAGGTTGACGCATCAGACCAATGTTGTAGTTGCAAGATCATAGAAGAAAATTACGCACGCTTAGAAAAGATCTTACAAGTGGAAATAAGACCGTTGGTAAAGCTCGTGACATTGAAAGGAATTTTTTTCTTGCATATAGCATCAGAGCGCTATTTGTTTGGCCGAAATATGTGTGAGAATTTTTACTTTAGCCATATTTGGTTTTCAACGCTATTCTTGCATTGGCCAACGCAAAAAATCTTATCAGGGCCCGCGAAACCAGAGGGAATGGGCTAGTATTCTTGATAAAATAGTAAACAAAATTCAGCTAACTTACAATCCTTGACAATAGAAATAAAAGTAAAAGGTGGCTCAATGTGTTAAAAATGAGTTTTTATTCATTATTTAAAATAACGAATAAATTATTCGCAAGCAATTTATTCACGAATAATTTATTCGTGAATAAGTTATCTGCGAATAATTATATTACGGATAAAAGTTTATTCGAATAATTATCTAAATAACAATTTATTCGAATAAAGCCCAACTCTGCATTAGAGCCAAGAAATTANTTAAAAATGAGTTTTTATTCATTATTTAAAATAACGAATAAATTATTCGCAAGCAATTTATTCACGAATAATTTATTCGTGAATAAGTTATCTGCGAATAATTATATTACGGATAAAAGTTTATTCGAATAATTATCTAAATAACAATTTATTCGAATAATGCCCAACTCTGCATTAGAGCCAAGAAATTCTTTTTTTAATATTATTCAGTGCTCACGCAAATTTGTGTTCCTTTTGCTAAAAAATGAAAGTACACTACTTGATTTTAAAAAAATTATAAAATTTAGAGGTCGCTCAAGTCCATTTTTATTTTACTTACAATTACTCGTCCTTCAATCCGTGCGCACGCGAAACCGCTTAGGAAATTTAAGTTTTGTAAGATCTTATAATATGCTTTCGAGACTGCTGAATATAATAGGAAAGTTATTTTTCCTACCCTTTTAGATATAACGAAAAAATTAAAACAAAACTCGTAAAATTCCGAAGTTGCACTTAAAAGTTGTTAATTTTTTTTGGAAAAAAAATGTATTTGATTAGCAATCAAAATGAGTAATAGCAGAGAATTTTGGGCTCATAAGTTCTCGAGATATCGGCAAATTTTTTAACTTTAATCTAGATACGTGGATACCTGTATTTAGAAAATGTAGAGCTTTAAATTCTCAGCCTTTGCAAGACGTTTTGAGGTGTTATCTGATATTTTGAAGCCCACTGAGTGCGCTGAACTAGTTTTTTTCGCTTCGTCTCAAATGTTGAGGAACAACTTCAAATTACTAAAATTTGTGTTCCTTATGCTAAAAAATTACCTTAGACTATGTTCAAACAGGCACCTAGTTGGCAATTAAGAACTTTTTCACCAATTTAAGCCTTATCATACAAAAATTCAATTTATTAATTGCCAATTAATAGTTAATTGACCATTAATTTGTGTAAGTTTCTCTATGCAACCCTGCTAGGTATGTTTAATTTTGACTTGGAGGTATGTTTATTGAACAAAGAGCAATCAGCTGTTTGTTTCTGGTCCTCTTTTACAGCTGATTTTCCATCGGGGATGGAAAATTGAATTATAAAATTGTACCTAATTTACGGAAAACTTTACCTAAAAGTAGAAAGATGTACCTAAAAAGTAAATATGTATTTCTGTATAAAGAAAATAGGAGGACAACAATTCCCATCGATACCATATGNGTTTATTGAACAAAGAGCAATCAGCTGTTTGTTTCTGGTCCTCTTTTACAGCTGATTTTCCATCGGGGATGGAAAATTGAATTATAAAATTGTACCTAATTTACGGAAAACTTTACCTAAAAGTAAGCTATTAGACCACCACAAAATGCATTGNAATTTTGGCTATGAAAAAAATCTCTTCGAGCAGCGCGAGACAAAACTATGATTTAGAAAAGGTGAATCGCTTTCTTCCCAGTTCTTCGATCTGAACTTTTAAAAATAAGTATTTTGCATCTATCTGGCGAAATGAACTACAGTTACGTTACTTTGACCACTCTTGTGTATCATTTGTATGCCCCTTCACAAACGAGGTAAGCTATTAGACCACCACAAAATGCATTGAAATGTCAACAAAAATAAGAAGTGATTTCCTGAGAAGTTATTTGGCTACGTTCCAAATGTACCTAAAATTGTGTGTTTTTACCGAATGTACTTTCCAACTAAATAATGGTACGATTGTACCAACTTTTCTATCACTGTAGGTAATCCAGCAGCTGATTTCGTATCGCTAATCGCGCAGCTGACGTGTGTTTGAACACCAAACTCAATACCGGNAACTTTTCCATCACTGTAGGTAATCCAGCAGCTGATTTCGTATCGCTAATCGCGCAGCTGACGTGTGTTTNATTGCCAATTAATAGTTAATTGACCATTAATTTGTGTAAGTTTCTCTATGCACCCCTGCTAGGTATGTTTAATTTTGACTTGGAGGTATGTTTATTGAACAAAGAGCAATCAGCTGTTTGTTTCTGGTCCTCTTTTACAGCTGATTTTCCATCGGGGATGGAAAATTGAATTATAAAATTGTACCTAATTTACGGAAAACTTTACCTAAAAGTAAGCTATTAGACCACCACAAAATGCATTGAATGTCAACAAAAATAAGAAGTGATTTCCTGAGAAGTTATTTGGCTACGTTCCAAATGTACCTAAAATTGTGTGTTTTTACCGAATGTACTTTCCAACTAAATAATGGTACGATTGTACCAACTTTTCTATCACTGTAGGTAATCCAGCAGCTGATTTCGTATCGCTAATCGCGCAGCTGACGTGTGTTTGAACACCAAACTCAATACCGGAATTTAAAGCTTAATTGCCTCAGCTAATTGACCTGTTTGAACATAGTCTAACATGATCAAATAAAAAAAAATTAAAAGGTCGCTCAAGTACATCTTATACACAACATGTTATTTCGTTAGGTTGTTAATTATTTTAATAAGGACTGCAGCAGAAAAGATTAATGGCAGTGAAGTAATGTCTGAAATAAACATTATTTGAGATAAATAATTTGGAAACAAATGTATTATTAAGAGTGCTCTCGGAGAGCAGGTGTGTGAGTCGAGTGGCGAATAAATTGGCAGTCTGTTGTGATTGCAGCATTTCGACGTTAAGCTTTCATTGCATTGTTGGACGCAAATTTTTTGCTGCACAGAGGCGGGTGCGTATCTTTGCTACAACAAGATAGTCGTCCGAGTCGATGTTTGGCCCTCGGAGTGTACGTACGTCTAAAAGACTGGAAGCATGCCTTCCGTTTATCACAACATGATCGATTTGGTTTCTGGTTTTTCGACCTGGAGACAGTCATCTAGAATGATGGATCTTTTTATGATGGAACCTAGTACTACATATTACCATGTTTCGGGCGCCGGCGAAGTCGATAAGCGTCAGTCCGTTATCGGGCGTATCGTCGTGGAGGCTGAATGTTCCGACAGTGGCGCCAAAGATCCCTTCCTTGCCCACCTTGGCATTAAAATCGCCATGCACGATTTTTATATCGTGTCGAGGCAGCGCTCACATGTTCTCTCCAAGCGCTCATAGAAGAGATCCTAGGATGCCTCGTCCATCTCTTCCGTCGGCGCATGGGCAAAGATAAGCCAGATGTTGAAGAATCTGGCTTTGATGTGGTTTGTGGCTGGACGTTCGTCCACCGGGGTGAACGCCTGTACTCGGCGACGGAGTATCTCTCCCACCACAAATCCAACACCGAATTTGCGCTCCCTTACGTGGCAACTGTATGTATATATTTACTTGTACGTATGTACATATGTATTTACTTAAGGAATAGCTTAAAACTAAAGCCACTTACGGTTGCAGCTATCGATCTTGATGTTACTATAAGAGATTAGCAAATGAGTACTGCATTTATGTTTTTCCTGTTCAACAACACTAATACATATGCATTAAATAAGTCATGGCAACTGGGATCAATACATTTGGTTGCTGCCTGAGCCAACTTAAGTTACTACAATAATGTTATGTTTCACTACAATCTTTTCCCAGGCTCAACTTTATAATGCTAACCAACATACTGATGTATGTTGGATAGTTCACATGCCTGTATATGTGAGCATTTTTTTGTAAAACTTTATTTGGCTGTAGGAAGCTTCACTTCATTTCGCTTTACCACTTATGTACGTAAGTAGTTACGTATTTATGTGGGTAGTGTGGCACTTAAGTGGGATTAACTACATCAGCAGCAGCCGTAATGCTGAAAAGTACCCAAAGGAAATGTTGATGGGTAAAGCTGATAGGCTACTTTGTAACGGAAAACAAGTAGCGCGAACAAAATGTACTCGTACTCAGGGTTGCCACCTAGGTAAATTGTTACCAAAGTTGGTAGAAAAAATAAGGGTTGGGAAAAAGGTGAATTTTTTCTCATTTTGGTAGATTTTTTTGAAGTATTTTGTTTGAAAAAAAAAAAGTAAAACTCTTAGAGCCCGCTTTATTCTTTCGTAGTTATCTTTATATTATAAATTTCTTTCCAAAAGTGTGGTCTACTTTATTGAGTTAATTTTCGAACGCTTTAATGTACACTTTTTTTTTATATACAAATGCACATACATATGTATAAACGTATATCGATAAAAGGCGATCGTATCGTGCTCCGCTCAAAACTTATTTTACGGAGCTTTTTTTAATGATTCTTTAAATAAAAGAAAAAAATGGACAGGTATAATTGTTGGGAAAAGAATTCAAAAATCAACCCATTTTTTATCAATGGAAATTGTTAAATGAAACAAAAAAGGGCAAAAGACCGGCGGCAAAAAAAAATAAGTAAAAAAAATCAACGGGAATTTTTGCTGCACATTGTTGGGTATACTAAAATTCCATGGGCTATAAAACTCGGTACGCTAAATTATTCTAAAAACTCAGAGTAAAAAGTTCGAATTTAGACGAAATTTTTTTGAATGTAGCTTGAATCCTTGATTTTTTATGGGTTTTGGTTAAAGCTCAAACAATATTTTTATACACAAAAAAAAAAAAAAATACAAAAAAAATTTTATTTGAAAAAAAGTGAATATTAAAAAAATCACAAAGCGGTTTTTTGAGTCACCGCATATGTCTTTAATAACTCCAGTTGAAGTTTTTTCAAATGATAAAGTTTCGTTGTTGCCTTAAGTTTCATCACTGTCGCTTTTGGTTGAAGGAAACCATTGCCATTAATATCATCTCAAATACCATATCATTATTATTAAATAAAAAGTTCCTTAAAAACAATTTTAATTTTAATTGAAATAACTTAAAAACTAGAACAAAACTATTAAAATAACTAAAAAAGTTATTGGTAGATATTTTCTAGATTTGGTAGATTTTTTTCAAGTGGTTGTTAAGTATTAGTTAGTTAGTGGCAACCCTGCTCGTAACAGCATGTTTGATGCAATGTGTCCAGGGGGAAATCTTGGTGCAAATATTTAAGAAAGCAAAGAGTCATAAATTGGACATTTTTAAATTGAACCTGATTGAAAGATACTCGTTAGGGTTTAGCACTTTTCTCTGATTTGTATAATATATTTGTATTAAAATTAAATCAGTTTAAGTTAAAGGGTAGATGAATAAAGGGTTTCGGTTAATTTGTATTCAAACAATGTATTCGAGACTCTAATTCATATCATCATAATTGTTTACCTACATCAGGCCGCAACGACACCTTATGGGGTAGGTGCTATCTTGCTATTAAACTGAAGTAGGTATATATGTATGTAGATCCAGTGGCGGATTTATCGTACAGGCAACATAGGCTGAAGCCTAGGGCGGCAGAATTAAGGGGCGGCAAAATTTAAGACAGCTAACAACGAGACAACTTTCGTGTCAACACATTCAACGTTATCTTGGACCGTACTTTGACAGAATTGACACGGAGACGTGAGGCGTATCAAAAAATCTATTCGAAATTTTCTTTCATCACTGATATGAAACATCTGAGCAACGAAGAATTACGTGAAAAATCCATCATATTGAGCCAATACTACACCCAAGATCTTGAGGAAAATTTGGGAAATGAAATGGTCTTTTTCAAGGCATACTGCACCGAAAAGAAGATTTTAAATTATTCTCCTCTGGAACTGTTGAAAATGCTGAGACAGGATAATCTGCAGATCTCTTACCCTAATGTTGAAATTGCGTTGCGGATGTTTGTTTCAATTCCTATTTCCAATTGTAGCGCAGAAAGATCGTTTTCTGTTTTAAAACGCGTGAAAAACTATCTCAGATCTTCATTGAGCGAAAACAAACTGAATGCTCTTGCGTTGCTGACTATAGAGTCAGATTTGTTTCTATCTATCGATTGTGAAGATATTATCCGCGAATTCGCAGCTGAAAAATCAAGACGTAAAGAACTGTGAAAAAGAAGTGTTTGAAAGAGGGTTTTTGTTGAATACCTTATCCATGCTGATGTCGAATTTGTTAATTCCGTTATGTATTTCATTATTAACGAACTATATTGTAATAAAGCACTGACAATAACAATCATATTTGATATATATATATATATTTTTTTTTTCGTGAAAAAAGGGCGGCAAGTTATGAATTGCCTAGGGGCGGCAAATATTTAAATCCGCCACTGTGTAGATCACTTAACCAAACAGTGAGTATATACATATACGTACATATACACAATCTGCTAGGTTTATAGTTGATAGTTTAGTTTCAATAGGCGAAAAGAAGAATGGATTATTTTACAAAGGTAAACAATTGGAGTCCACAAACATAAGACACAAAAACAACAAAAAAAATATTGGAATGCGTGTTTTTTTTTTTAATTTGGAAATTTACACATATTTATGTATATGCATACTTGACATTCTTTTGACAGCAATTGCATTACATCTGCTGTAGGACAATCAGCATCGACCGTTTACCATGTAGTGGCAGCTGTCATTAGTCGCTTGTCATGCTGACAGTTATTGTTGAATGCTATGTGTTGCATACACAACAACAACCACACCTAGCGGTATTTATTTATGTGTACATCATTCATGCATAACTTGGTAAGTGAACAAATGTGCGTGTAAGTGAATGATTCCTCATCAATAGCAATTACATGCAATTGCTAATACAATGTAGAGTTTGCCAGCGAAGCACGCGAAAGCAGAGAAAGAAACCAATGAGGAAGAGGAAAACAGAAGCTGAGATTGAGAAAAACTAATCACGTTCATTCATTTCCACATCAACGAGGAACATCGGCATACAACGAATTCACTTCAGTGCTTTCCGCCACTTTGAACCAGCAGTGCGTATGAGCAACATTGTATATATGTATGTATGTGTGTATGACTGGCGACCACTCGATTAATTATGTTAGCTTTTACTTGCGTCCAGCATGTATTGGACAAGCTATTCAGGAATTAATTAGCTGCTTTAATTGCATTTTCTTTTCTGGAAAAAATGTCGCCTTCTCATATGGCAACATTATCTGAGTGCAACATTTCAAAGGAAAAGCACGAAATATTAGGGTTGCCAACCCTACTATAATATATAATATTGTACTATTTTGCCAGTCTGCGNGACTGGCGACCACTCGATTAATTATGTTAGCTTTTACTTGCGTCCAGCATGTATTGGACAAGCTATTCAGGAATTAATTAGCTGCTTTAATTGCATTTTCTTTTCTGGAAAAAATGTCGCCTTCTCATATGGCAACATTATCTGAGTGCAGCATTTCAAAGGAAAAGCACGAAATATTAGGGTTGCCAACCCTACTATAATATATAATATTGTACTATTTTGCCAGTCTGCGTACTATATAATAATAATAATAGATTGGCGCTTACACATATGTTAGTGTTTGGCCGAGCTTCTCCTCCGATTTGTGGCGTGCGCCTTGATGTTGTCACACAAAGCGGAGGGACCTACAGTTTTACGCCGACTCCGAACGGCGATTGTATTTTTATGAGAAGCTGTTTTTCATGGCAGAAATACACTCGGAGGTTTGCCATTGCCTGCCGAGGGACGACCGCTGTTAAGAAAAAACCTTTTTTCTATATTTTTTCGAGATGTTGCTTTGACCAGGGCTTGAACTCAGGGGTTGCGGAGTGGAAGCGCGCACTGCTTACCACTACACCACAGCGGCCGTCGGCAGGCAATGGCAAACCTCCGAGCGTATTTCTGCCATGAAAAACAGCTGCGTACTATATACTGTTGCAAAAATACTACAGTGTACTATACTTTTCAGGTTTTTTTGAAAAAGTACTATAACTTTCTAAGCAAATGTTGGCAACCCTACATATACATGTGACGATACTGAAAAAAGAGCACGAAAACTTGACAGCCCTGGCACAGGGCAGAATAAATGCAACATTATTTCGAGAAAAGAAAACGCTATAAGTTTGATAAAAGAACAAGTAAAGAAGTATGAGTCGGGCGAAACCGAAATTCATATACCCGGCGCATGTATCAAATGTCGTCGTTTCAACTTTCTCTAAACTACCTTTGCATTCACAATAAATATATTGGCCCGCTGTTCTAGTCATGTTATAGTTGACATAATTTTCAATGAGATATCTGTCAAAAAAGCTGCAAATATTCTTAGAGTCGACTCTGTTTTGACTATAACTATGGGTCACAGTTTTTTTTTTAATATTTAAATCTTACTTAGAAGCAAAAATTTATGTTAAATTTAAATGGCTCTTAAAACAGTTTTTAGGAAAATAAGTTTGAAATATTCAAGCAATCTCTATAGATTTAAGTGCGGATTTGTATTAGTATATTCTAATTCACATAGCACCTTAATTCTTAACAATCAATCCTGTGGCAACGCAATTAAGTGTAGATACATATGTATATCCTTCGGGCGGCGCCACGCCCATTATCCAAAAATTTATATTCATCTAATTCTCTGCTAAGTGGTTATTGCAATAATCGATTTTGAGTGAACTAGCTTCAGTAGTTACTGATTTATCGCAGTTTTCATGCTTTTGTAAATTACCGTTACACAGTAGGTGAGCGTGGTTATTGCCCGATTTCAAAGATTTTCAACAGCTTTTTTTAGCTATACCCTAGGCCAAGCTCCTATCGAGTTTGGTAAGGATTGGTGTAGCGGCTACTGAGATACAGCATTTCAACATAAGTGGGTGGGGTGACACAGGTTTTTCAAAAATTTCAGAATAATATTATGTTTTGCCGATATTCTACTTTACATAGTAATTTTCAATCTTTTTTATCCAATATTTACAAAAATATCATAGTTTTTGCATTTTTCTAAAATACCGTTATTTGGGAAGTGGGCGTGGTTACAGTCCGACTTCGCCCATTTTCAATACCAACGTACCTTGAATAAAGAGCAACCTACATACCAAATTTCGTTGAGATATCTCGAGTTTTTGCAGGAGTTATCGTGTACACGGCAGACTTTTTTATTCATAAGTTTTAGCTGTAACAAACAACCGTTATGTGAACAAAGTTATAATGCCCCTGTGCTCGGCTATAAAAATATAGATAATAATCCGATGCTATTACTTTTCTATGCCTTAAAGGAGTCATTTGTATTTACTTAGATCAAAAGTGGCGTTAAGCCTAATATCGTTCTTCTTCTTCTTCATTGGCGCTGTAACCGCCAAAAACAGCACGCCAGTCGTTTCTCTTCTGTGCCAACTGACGTCAAATGTAAATGCCAAGTGAAGCCAGGTACTTTTCCACTTGTAGTTCGTTTCGCCTAAATTCTCGATCGAGATAACGGCTGAATTACACGTCAAATCTACTACTTCCATCCAACCGAATTGATCGAGACGAGTTGCAGAAATGCACTACTGATCTTTCCTACGCAGAGGAGACCTTCCTTTAACTCTGTTACCACCATCGCTCCACCAGGTTCATACAGCTCATCGTTAAATCGTCTGCGATATTCGCCATCGCCAACGCGCAAAGGCCCGTAAATCCTTCACAGAATATTTTTCCCGAAAACTCCAAGAACCGGCTCATTGGCCATGTTTCTGCGCCATACATCAGCACGTACCTGATGAGTGACCTATAGAGTGTTTTTTTTGTTAATGGAAAGGGCGAAATGTTACGGACAGATCCTTATGACTTGTTATGTTCCGCCCCGTGCATGGTAACCCAAGCATTACTATTTGACTGTTTATCTGATGACAGGAGATACTTCGTTTTGTCCTCGGTCACCACAGACCCATTCGCTTAGCTTTCTTTGTCCAACTTAGGAAAAGGCAGAACAGACTTCGCGATTTTTGTTACCCATGGTGTCGTTGTCATTGACATACTCAAGCAACTGCAGGCTCGTGTAAAAAATTGTTCCTGAGCGGTTCAGTTCTGCGGCTCTTATTATTTTCTCCAACAGCAGATTAAAAAAATCACATGAAAGGAAATCACCTTGACATTTTTTGCTGCACATAGGCGCGTGCGTATCCTTTCTGCAACGAGAAAGTGACCCGAGTCGACGCTTGGTCCTCGGAGTATACGTACGTCTAAAACGCTCGAAGCATACCTTCCATCTATCACAACATGATCGATTTGGGTTCTCGTTTTCGATCTGGAGATAGCCATGTAGCTTGATGATCCTTTTATACTGGAACGTAGTACTACATACTGCCACGTTTTTGGCCCCAGCGAAGTCGATAAGCTTCAGTCCATTATCGGACGATTCGTCGTGGAGGCTGAATTTTCCGACAGTGGCACCAAAGATCCCTTGGCGTTGAAATCACGAAGCACGGCTTTGATACCGAGCGCTCATAGAAGAGGTCCTTGGACGCCTCGTGGTTCTTTTCTGTCGGGACGAGGGCGCCGATGAGCGAAATGTTAAAGGATCTTGCCAGACGTTCGCTCACTGTGGTGACGGAGTCTCCCTTCTACCACAAATCCATCACCACAGTGTTTAAAATCAAATTATTTAATAAGTTAAATGAATTATTAAAGTATGAGCATCAATAGAAATGGGTTTGAAAACGCTTTATTTCTAAACTACATATATATCGGAGAGTTGCCACCACTTACTTCATTTATCCGTTTTAAGTGAAATGTGTACCACAATGTCAGAGGTCGGGGCTCCACCAATTTAATAAGAAGCGAATTAATAATAAACTTAAATATGCAGAGAACTGTGTACTCATTTTAATTTTCGATCAAGATTAAGATTAGGATTAAGATGAATTATTCATTATTATGCAGGAAAATACTCTTGCTTTAAAACTAAATTCAATATAATTGCGGCATTTAGGTAATTGAAATATGTGTCAGAAGATGGGTGTCAGACGAAAGTAGTTTTAGAACAGTTTGGTTTGAAAATTTTTTACATAACGAAAGGGTGGTAAGAAATCTTTGGTTTGAACGTTTAGGATATTTTCGTGCNTAGGTAATTGAAATATGTGTCAGAAGATGGGTGTCAGACGAAAGTAGTTTAAGAACAGTTTGGTTTGAAAATTTTTTACATAACGAAAGGGTGGTAAGAAATCTTTGGTTTGAACGTTTAGGATATTTTCGTGTTTATATAGTTAAATTCAAATTATTTCATAAGTTAATTATTAAAAGCTGGGTGTTCATCGAAATGGGTTTGAAAAGGCTTTATTTCAGAACTTTATTCAGAAGGGTTGCCAGGTACATATTTAAAAAATTTAATTCAACTTAACCCATCATTACTTAAAATTGGTATAATTGGTCAGACGAAAGAGCTTTAAGAAGATTTAAATTTAATAATACTTTTGAAAGAGCCTGCCACCTGTTTGAAAAGTCGAATTTAGTTAACTTATACATAACATACATATGTATGTATATTAAGGCGGGTATTTTTTTTCACTATGCGCGTATAGTAAAGCAGGACTCTACGTGTAATTCTATGCATAATTTCCGAAGAAAACATGGGTCTAAAATCTATTTGGAGTTTGCCAAATCGCGAAAATATGTTTCGCAGAAAAGGTGAAAATTTTTACTTTCGCGCCCTCTGGTGGAAATCTTAGGAAAACAATAAGTGCAGAAATGGATTCCTCATACCAAAAACCCTCTTGTACGACAATATAGCAAAATGCTAAGAAAACCCACTTTCGCAATTTGGCAAACTCCAAATTGTATTTAAACCCATGGTTTCTTCGCCAAATTTGCTTAGAATCCTCCTGTAATATATGCGTATAGTCGAAAAAATTTCCTTTACAAATTGACTCGCCCTAATGTATTTGATATATATAAATATGGCGCTGGAGTCGAGTTATTTCGAAAATCCGTATTTTTGGTGCAATCTGGTTGAAATTCATAACGCGTATTCATTTAATTGCTTCCGCAAAAAATTTACCCAATAGATGGCGCTGCAGATGAAATATAGAGAAACCCCGTATATCTGGTCTGCTTTGGCCCTATGTTTATCATATACGAATTTACTTTTCAGATAGCTAAATGAAGGAAGGGGGTTAGTTATGCATACAAAGAGCGCAAAATTGTGTGACGCTAGGGTGCGCTCACGACCACATTCGCCCTCATTGCAATCTTGCATCTACATCGGCTTGATGAAATTGCTCGAGGCGACCGTTATTGCAGGAGTAAGACTCGAAGAAACCAGTTCTTGGATCAAAAAAAATCTCTGGTCATTCCGATTTTCTAGGAACACTACGTCGTCACGGACAGCATCGACGATTTTCTTACCTTTACCATCCATCCTATGTGGCGCGTCGCACTACAGCAGCTGATACTGTATTGTGTCGTATTTTATTATTCCATTTTCTAAACAAAAAAATATTCTCAAACGTCTTCATGTAATGAAGCAATTTCCTTCAGGTGATTTAGTCTTGCGGTGCGTCCTTGCTCTAGTTTTGATTAACCTCTTCGTGGCTGAGATTATAAGCCCTGATAATTCAATACCAATTTAGAGCAGTCGTTTAAAAAATATTAGCACTCAACTCTCATTTTTTCCATTGCAGATCAGCAATTTGCCATAGCGGACTCCAATTCCAACAGCGTTACGAAATCATTTGTGCCGTGCAAAGTTTGTGGCGACAAGGCGTCCGGCTACCATTATGGTGTAACCTCATGCGAGGGTTGTAAGGTGAGAAACACAAACACACACACAGGCAATGTAACAATTTGTCAAATCAGATCAAGAAAAAAAGCAATGTACAGTAACAAATAAATATTTTGTATTCTATTTTTATTATCTGTGCCTTTAAATAAATTATTTTTTATTTGCTTTATAGGGTTTCTTTCGCCGCAGCATACAAAAACAAATCGAATATCGTTGCCTGCGTGATGGTAAATGTCTGGTGATACGTTTGAATCGAAATCGTTGCCAGTATTGTCGCTTCAAGAAATGCCTGTCGGCGGGCATGAGTCGAGACTGTAAGTGAAAACCAAAATTTAATTTTATAATGCCATATTTTCAATTTATCTTTGTAAGTTTGTGTAACGTGTGTATAGCACAATATGTATGTATTTATTTGCCTGCAATCATAGACAGAAGTATGCACTCGCTTAACACTTCTGATGTTTTCGACTTACTGTGGCGCAAGCGCCGCCGCGGGTGATCATACCTTTAATTTATTGTATCTATTTCTTTACTACTCAAATATCGGGGTATCGCGTCACCTCGCTTGTCTGCTGTCTTGCCGCCAGTTTGACCCGTTGCCATTTTGTCCATCTGTCCGTTCACTTTATCGCAGGTAACTTTTTTAGTCTTTGGTTTGGTGGGGTGCAAAGAGTCAACTCGAGTCAAGCAACTATCACAAGGTGACAAGCTGCAATGCCGGCATTGGTGGAAAATTACCCATTGAAAAATCGTGCAAAAATATCTACTCAAATAAAAGTAGCAATAAAATGTCACTGCTGTTTATTAATGTAGCAACACTGGTTTCAATTGTCGCGGCAGTTGAACTAGAATCAGTTGCTTATGTTATGCCTTCCGTGAAATTAATTCAAATTCAATTTTAGACTTTTTTCGCTTAGCTTTGTAAATGATATCATTATCAAGCAAAATTTGTGACATGCTAAATAATTACTTCCACCAATTGTAAACAAATGGAATCGGTAAAAAAATGTCAATAACTGTTTACTACCTTAAAATTAAGGTGATTCACAAGGTTTCGTAAGTGTCGTATTATCTTAAAGTTTTTTACCGGTTAAATATATATTAAGAGCACTCGAAATCAACACAGAATTCTTTTTAACAGTCAGAAAACTTAAAATATGACAATTAACATACTTGGCGAACCCCTCAAAATATATTTTTAACCGCTGAGATGTTTGCGACTCACAACAATTCGACGCTTACGACAACATTATGAATGCCCTTATTATAATTTTTTTGTTTCGGCGCTATAAACAACATAATTATGAAGAAACAGAAATCAGAATGCACACTTTTCTTTGTGGCTCTTTAAAACTGCCTTACCGTGGAAACACAATGCCGGCGAACGGCGAACTCACCACAGCGAAATTACCGCTGTCAAAATTAGAACACCCGCCGGCATATGAAATTGAACACAGCCAAAGCGAAATGCGAAGTTTGCTCGGCGGCGATTCGTGGCGATAGATTTATTTCTATCGCTCTGCTGGGCGATGGCGGCAGTACATGCCAAATGTAGCCGTATGTTTTTTTTATTTTCAAAGATTTAGAAGAAAACAGCATATAACATGAATTATTTTTGATGGTTGAAAATACAGTCATCGATTCGTTAAATCTGGCTTAAAATAAAATAATTTATAATAATTCCCCCTTGCCTTATATTTATATTTGTTATCATTTCATCCTTTCTAAATATGGTTTCGTTTTTCAAAATATGGTCACCTAACTTATAAGTGCGACGAAGTGGTATCAGCTGTTTTCGCTACCGCTGTAATTCTGTTAAAGTAGGCGAAATAGCAGAGCGAACGGTGAACGACGGCATCGCCCAAATCGGCGAACTTCGCCGTTCGCCGGGTATTGGGTTTCAAGCATTAAACCTACCCAAAAAAATTTGAGCAATTTCGAAGTGGTGATGGAAGAGAACCTACAGAACTTGGATCGTTAGGGCAGAGTAACAGCTTGTATGGAGTTGGTATTTATATAGAGTAAAGAGATTCAACGGCGCCATATTAGATGCCTAGATCAGTGATGCTCAAAATAGCGCCCGCGGGCGGAACTCTTCAAAGCTCTCTGTAGATTTTTTATGGACGCGCACAAAGTAAAAGCTCTCTCTGAGCATCACTGGCCTAGATGTAGCTTCCATGAGTTCAAAACAAAACCGGGCAATCACCCGAAAGCTCAGGAAAGGCGAGCTTTGAATTTCTTCATATAGGAAAAAGAAGTGGGTGCTGTGGGGGGCTATACCGCTAGTCCAACTATATAAAATACAGAGATACGAAAAGTGGGAAAACTTGCTTCTGTGAGAATGTAACATCCACTTCTGCAGCTGCAAGAATGCACAAAGCCCTAGCATACGGTGGAATAGAGACACACCAAATGGTACGTACATTCGGAGCCAGGCAGAAAGAGCACGCAGTCTACTCTCCACACACTTTCCGTACTCATCTGACCAGACTATAGAAATGCCTGTTTGAATATTTAGACCAACCTCATCCGATTGGGGCTTTACAAAAGTATCTTCACGCGAGACAGTGTCGGGTGGGTCATTTAACCCTTATAATTTTCCACGCGTGAATGGAATTTATCCGGCTTTACTACAACGTGGAGAGGATTTAGTTACCCCACACCTAGTAGATATAATGAAGTATAATTAAGCCCTAGCCTTCATCCAAACATTGCGGAGGAGGGGCCGTGTAACGTCTATATCGAAGATTGGACGAAAGGATTACTTCTTAGCTAAATCCTTCAAGCAACATCCTTTTTTTATAGGCGAAGGAGAAAATTATTTATAATGAAATCTGGTCGAATACTCTGAAAGTTAGCCCACTACACCGTGGTCAACACGCCTACAGAGAGATCCACAGAGACAGCCCTCTAACAGTTAACAACGGCAATCAAGAGTGCTTTTCATTATGGCGAATTCCATTCACAAGAAGAAGACCCCTTCCGGGAATGAGAACTATAGCTCTCGATGGCATAGAGCTCAGCATCGTCTTGGAAGTGAGATATTGGGACATCATTCTCGACACAAAACTCTCATGGAAGAAGCACGTCGACATTACCACATCAACCTAGTGACTCTAGGCGTTCATTCACGAAACTACAATGCCTCGCTTGTGTGCACCAGCCCCTATGGAATCAATTGAGGCTATTCTCGAGCTCAGGCAGCTGCACTTTAGCATAGAGCAGGCAACTAAACAATCGCTAAATAAACTTTAACTGAGATGGTTGAGGTAGAGGGAAAGTGCATGGAACATGAAATTTCTCAGGGATCAGATACCTGTAACCCGATTTCCACGGAATATCAGTTGAATTATTAGCTTCCAAAGGAATTTCAAAATAGGGCTAGAGAACAGGGAAATATGGAACGACACCAAACAGAAAATGAAGAGGCAGACATGCTTGTTAGGTGCTAAGAAGGTGGCACCAACAACACCAACATGACATCAGAGAAGAGCTTAGCAGAGAAGAAAGAACTAGTAGAGAACTTCACTGGAACCAAATAATTGAGCAGCGCCAGACAAAGAAGCTATTGAGAGGATACAGTAGAAAAACATACGATAAGCTCATTAACGTCCGACGTCATTGTAGATTAATAAGTCCCCCAAAACAAACTCGCGATCTGGTCTAATCATCCATGCCGTTTATGTGACAGGATAGCTGAAACTTCTGGGCACATACTTCTCCAATATGGTGTAGTGGCGAGAAGTAGCTCGGGTCACTAAACCGCTACCGAATCACATGCACGCGGTGCCACCAAATAACCTAATAGATTCCTCACAGTAGAGGTCTGTGGTCGCCTCATTTTTCTCTTCCATCCGGTCGCTGGATATTATGAAGAACCTCGCTATGATGCAGATTGTGGCGAGGACTTTGTTCGAGAAGTGAGCGACTGTACTCGGCGATGCATGGCGGTTCTCAAGCCCGACGGCAAAACCAGGTTCTGGGATCAAAATAGCCTCCAGCTTGCAACCGCCCATACTGGTTCACAAACGCCGCTGACTTCAGTAAACCCTCAAACCGAATAAGCCCTAGTGTCCACACCGTAGCTGCTACTCTTTCTGCCATACCCAAGGCATCACACGGGTGTGCTATCGCATCTTGCACATGAGTTGCTCTCGTTGCACAGATTTCGCGAACGGTAACTGCATACCAAAAGAACGACCATACCCCATTGCACTTCTTAGAGTAATTGGCTTTTACATATTGTTACTTTCAACGTGCCATATGAAACCCACTAGAATGCGTTAATATCAAGGCATCCAGTTATCAACTATAAAGGTGTGCATCCATAAGTACCTACTATATGCGAATATATATATGTATGTAAGCATGTGTGTATATTTTAAAATTGCATAAGACCAGGAAGGATGTTGCAAGCCTCACGTACTTACTTATGTATACATAGAGATAAAAACAAAGCGCCAAAGGAAAATGTGTAATAAAAATCGGCCACCATCGGCTGAAGAGGCGGAATTAAGGCGAGTGGCACGTCAAAAGTAGAAAACGTGCAACATGTGGGTGGGTGTACTACATATGATTTTTTGTCGGCATTGCATGCCAATGCAGACTAGCAATGAGTGCATCGAAGCAAATGAACACCAAAGGTACGGAAAAAACTTTGCTTGAACCGGTAAAGAAAAACAAATAAGCCAAAAGTAGCAAATGGAAAACTGTTTCCGCTGACGAAATATGCAAGCTTAAATACATGTATGTACACATACATACATACATACAGGGTGGCTGTTTGGGGAAGGCATTTTTTAAAAACTTAATATACAATATTATAGTTTTCAATGATAAAGTCCCAGTTTGCCATATCTGTTGGCAATGCGGTTTATTGAATAGTCCTTTTCTCTGATATACTCTTTTTTTGTCGGAACCAGGCACAAAGCAACGCTTGCAGAAAACAGCACTCAGACTACATGCCGTCCACTTTACTGTTCTCATGTCACTTTTAATCTTGTCGATTTTCAAATAACCCTAAGCACATTATTTTGTGTTTTAAAAGAGCTCAGTTGTACGTCTCTCAACATATCGCGACCAAATTCCTCATACCTAATTCTTACAAAGATGTGATAAAAGCGCAAAAAGTGTTCCGTCGTGTCGTCCTCTTCAAGGCAGGATGGGAAAAAATAGAGTTGTCATGTACGCCTGTCAAAGTCAGCAANCTTCAAGGCAGGATGGGAAAAAATAGAGTTGTCATGTACGCCTGTCAAAGCCAGCAATCCAACAAGTTATCTGCAGCAGTGTTGCCATTTTAGCCGTTTTCCGGCTAGATTTAGCCGGTTGCGATAGCAAATAGCCGGAGAAATCCGGTTTAGCCGGCAGCCGATTTGTTAGCTGTTTTGTAAAAAAAATAGCCGTTTTTAGCCGATTTTGCTATTTGCCTTGTTTTCTTAAAATTCAAATATGTATATATGTTTCCATTTTTGTTTAAGCTATCCAAAATTTGTTAGAAATGGCCACTAGCCTTATCGAGGAGAAAATTTTCATGTCAGGCAGGGTTATATAAAATTAGGCCGATTTCGCTTATTTTTATTTTAAACGAATGTATATTTTTTTCTAAAGAATGCCGTAGCGTAGGGCTGCCATAATCCTGAACCCATCGACCAGGACACTTGTCATCCAAATAAAAAACGAAGATACAAGCGAATATAGTGCCAATGTATTCCGTATAAGTACAGTTGCTTTCGTTCTAATATTATAAGCAATGTAGTTTTGTGGCACAATCCCTAGAGCTGAATGAGTGATGATGATGAAACGCTCAAGTTCTGAAAATTTTTTTTTATCTTCTAAATAACAAAAAAAAAAAAAAAAAAAAATGATCATAAAAGAAAAAGTTGGTTTTTGTTGAATATAAAAGAAAAAATTTGTCGTGACGGTGACGTAACTTGGAAAAAGCGGCACCTATCACTTCATGACCATTTTTGCCAATTTCTATATGCATAACCTGAAGATAATTTAAGCAGGTTATCTTAAGTGAAGCCACTCTAAAAGGTTTACCCAACCAGGACTGAAAAAAGTGCTTCCATGCATGCTTCCTAGAAACGTGATTCCTATTTACAATTTACGCGAATGTGCTTAAGTAAATGTTTATATTACTTAGCATTACAAATAAGATTCAAGAGGCATTTTAAGTCTAAATATAAAAATTTTATATGAACCTTAAATAAATTCCCTAAAAAAGTATGATTTTTATCAATTAAGAAAAACTTAAAAGGAACTTCTTCAAAAGGCGTCCTACAAAAGCCCTTCTGAAAGCTCTTTTTTCAACACACTGAAGTTCCAAAAAATATAAAAAAATACGAACAAAATATTACTTACTACGTTAAAAAAGTTGCTTGTTTCTTTTTAAAAAACTTTTAGTCTTTTAATTAGAGTTTTTTGCATAGATTGCGATAATCGGGGCTATCACTGAATCCATCTTAGTGCGATTTTTGGGAAATCAACTTATGGTTGTATTGAATACGCGATGTACCTTTGTGAAAGGTGCCTTTAACGATGATAATTTGGTATGAAACCACTCCTTTATGGATGATGTAAGATTAATTTCTTTGATTACTCTCTGTAACGAAAATATGTTAAGTAGAAAAAGCATCAATGACTCATTGGGAATCGGCGAAGTAAGGAAAACGGCTACACGATCTACTTACCTATCTTGTTTGTTATGGAACCTAGTGCTTAACTAAATTTTGCGGATAAGTTGGGCGAAAAGGAACCGTCTGAGGGTTATCCGTCCAAAACTGAACTAGTTTTGTTCACAACGTGTTATGAGGTAAAAAGCTTTTGAACTCCATCACTCAATGACGCAAGTCTTAAATTGCCGAAAGAGGCGAACATTTTGAGGTTATTCCAGGCTCTAAACTTTTCTGGAAATTGAACACTGAAAATCGGATAATACGCACCACCTCTGCAAGAACACATTAGAAGAGCTTTAAAGGCTACGACTGCAGATAACACTTTGGGTATACACAGCGGTAGTATGACGTGTTGGCGTGGTGGGAGGTAGTAGATAAAAAATAGTATCTTATCAACATGCAAAGGATACGAGAACAAGCAAGTCTCATCCTACGTGAAAATCACCACAGCTAGACGCGCTCTGAGACTTAGGACGTTTAGTAGGCTGCTTCCACGGACTGAGTCGTGGGGAACAGGGAAGAGAGATTAGAGAATTGGACTTTGACCGCAACTTGAAAATCAATTTCATTATAAGCGATGACGAAATGCCGATTTTCATAGATGACGGGACGTGATCCAGCGTCTTCTCTGAGGTGCTAACTTTGGAAGCGGCCTACATACACTCAGATTACTGAAGCGTTTTCCAGGCAGAGATCTATACAGGCCGGTTAAAAACTATATATATTTCTCACTCGAACACTCGTTTTTGTAATCGACATTCTAGCTACGATTAAGACCTTATGAATGTCGAAAATTCCTACAACGTCTTAGGCTAAACGCATAGTGGAGCGGTGAGCAAAGTGTCAATTTCATACGTGTGTGTACGCTTTACTCTTCACTATGCGCGCTTCCATTGAAACAAATACGTTTGTAATCGAGGCTATGCTCGATGCTATTTGCTAGCCGCTTCACTATGCGCTTAGTCTTATAAACACATGGACGATCTTCACTTTGCCCCAGAGCGTAGTGTTGTTTCGCTAAAGCTAGTGCGCGAGTGNTATGCGCTTAGTCTTATAAACACATGGACGATCTTCACTTTGCCCCAGAGTGTAGTGTTGTTTCGCTAAAGCTAGTGCGCGAGTGAAGTGAAGAAAATTCTAATCTGAACCATGCAAAATATCGCGATCGTCCTGGTCATCGCTCGATGAGCGGAATGTAAAGCTTATTATCGAAATATTAGCACTACGGTGGTTTGTTGACCCCATGGCTGACAGACTCAGCACTGCGGATAATGATTTCTGTAGAGGTTGTTAAGACGGCATGTATGAGAATATGTAAATACGAGAACTAATGTCGTACGCTATAGTCTACGCTTAAAAAATAAATTGGTGATGGCATGTGCAGTGAAGCGGAATCTGCTGAAGGAGGAGATTTAGTCTTGAAACTTTTTAAGTAAAAAGAAAGCACCCGCCACCGTTTAAAGCATAGCTGAGCAGCGTCTGCCCGGCGGGCGACTGCGCGGCGTATTCGCGTATACATACACGCTCTGCTTGGGAAGACAGCGAAAGCTTCATTCAACTGCACGACTTATTCGCACACACACAGTGACATCAATTGCACGAACACTACAAAATTGCTCTGCCGAAGCTGCCCACCTCTGGTTTAAAGCATTATATCCTTCGGCCAGCAAATCCATCGTCAAAAACTTGATGATTGGCTTTCACAGAGGCCGCAGAACAGCTAAGCTCATTTTACCCTCTATCTAGAAAAGTCCAGCTAGTTATCTGCCGTCTTACAGCAGATGGGACTGATAAAGGTTTTGGGATTGCTGCCTGGTCTCTTCTCGAGGTAAAATGACTGGTATGCGAGCGGTATATGTGACAACCCCATCAGAATTTCCGCACTAGAAAATGATTTGCAGACGGTTTATTTTTTTTTTTTGTAATTCTATCACAAAAACAGTACAACGATCGCAATATGGTCTGAGTGCTATTTCAAATAGGTACGACAAATACGAAACAAGTTGTCTTAAAATTGTCTCATTTTACAATTGACACCCTATAACAAAGTGTTTGCGCTACACTCGTGTAATAGTTGCTGCGTGCTGCAGCGGATCGTACGTGTTCGCCTGGAGATGATAGTGCCGTTGGTGCAACAAAATATCAAACGTGAGGTCTGTAACAAATTGCCACATTGGTTTTTTGTTTTGTGAATTATTCTGCATGCATTTCAATCAATTTGCAACACAAGTACAACAACAATAAGAATAACTGCACAGCAATAAGAGCGCATGCAGGCCCAACAACTCAAGTGGCAGCATGCAACATATATATGTGTGCNCAAATCCATCGTCAAAAACTTGACGATTGGCTTTCACAGAGGCCGCAGAACAGCTAAGCTCATTTTACCCTCTATCTAGAAAAGTCCAGCTAGTTATCTGCCGTCTTACAGCAGATGGGACTGATAAAGGTTTTGGGATTGCTGCCTGGTCTCTTCTCGAGGTAAAATGACTGGTATGCGAGCGGCATATGTGACAACCCCATCAGAATTTCCGCACTAGAAAATGATTTGCAGACGGTTTATTTTTTTTTGTAATTCTATCACAAAAACAGTACAACGATCGCAATATGGTCTGAGTGCTATTTCAAATAGGTACGACAAATACAAAACAAGTTGACTTAAAATTGTCTCATTTTACAATTGACACCCTATACCAAAGTGTTTGCGCTATACTCGTGTAATAGTTGCTGCGTGCTGTTCGCCTGGAGATGATAGTGCCGTTGGTGCAACAAAATATCAAACGTGAGGTCTGTAACAAATTGCCACATTGGTTTTTTGTTTTGTGAATTATTCTGCATGCATTTCAATCAATTTGCAACACAAGTACAACAACAATAAGAATAAGTGCACAGCAATAAGAGCGCATGCAGGCCCAACAACTCAAGTGGCAGCATGCAACATATATATGTGTGTATGTATGTACTCGTACCTGCAAACGGTTAACTGACTCCCAGTAGTGTCGTACGAGGCATCTGCGAACTTACAAATTTACGTAAATGTGTATGTTGTGTACATGCATTTACATACAACTACGTTCATTTGCATTAGTATTTAACCATTGCTGGACCTTTTTGTAACCTCACGTTAAAGCCATTGGCCGGGCAATTGGATAAACTTCCTCGACTTTATCTTATTGCGTTATGTGGCTCGTGTTGTTCGTTGATATTCTTCGGTTGTTGTTTTTGTAGGGATTTTCCTTTTTTTCATCTTACCTTTTACTTTGTACCTCAAGAGTTGTTTTGTTTTCATTTTGGTTTGATCGAAGCGTGTACGCTTTTCAACTGCAACAGCAACAGCTATGCAGCGGTTCATGAACCCCAAAAAGTCTCCTATACGCGTACGAGTGCAAGCATACCATCAGACTTGTGTGGGCGGATGGTGCCACTCAAGCGTCTAGCTGTTGGAGATAAAGTGATTAGGAGAAGCTAACGAACTAAGCTTAAAATAATTGCAAGGAAATAAGTGAAAAATTACATTCACTCAATAGTTTAGCCAATTTTTTTATTATCGATATAAACAAAGAAATATTTAAGATATATGAACTCAAGTTAAGTTTAATAAACATCTTTTATAGATGCAATGAACTGCTTTGTAGCAAAATAATGCTTGCATTCCATTTTATGTCGTAATAGCTGAGCTTTGATAAAAATAGAGATTATAAATTGCCATAGTTTAGTAACTGCATTCAGAAATTAACGAAGGTCCAAAAAAGCAAAATATTTCAGTCTGCCTTCATATATATGCGCTAATTTTCAGTAGAGACTTCGGATATTTTTTGCGATGTTCAATGAAGATTTCTCAGAAGACGTTTCTATCTTCTTTATATAAAAAAGTAAGTGCGTCTGGGCCACAGNTTTTATGTCGTAATAGCTGAGCTTTGATAAAAATAGAGATTATAAATTGCCATAGTTTAGTAACTGCATTCAGAAATTAACGAAGGTCCAAAAAAGCAAAATATTTCAGTCTGCCTTCATATGGCTCAGNTAGCTGAGCTTTGATAAAAATAGAGATTATAAATTGCCATAGTTTAGTAACTGCATTCAGAAATTAACGAAGGTCCAAAAAAGCAAAATATTTCAGTCTGCCTTCATATATATGCGCTAATTTTCAGTAGAGACTTCGGATATTTTTTGCGATGTTCAATGAAGATTTCTCAGAAGACGTTTCTATCTTCTTTATATAAAAAAGTAAGTGCGTCTGGGCCACAGTGGAGAAGTGAAACTTACGTTACATATCTATTTTATCTCATAACCAATATACATATGTACATACATACATACATACATCTTCTTTTGCTTAAAGACATATTTTTTGTATTTTTCTATCTAGATCCCTACCTCTACCCCTGTTCGTTATAATTACATTTATGTTATTCTGTTTTCCTTTATCTTCATTTTTGTATATTTGGATAACAATATGGATAGTAATCATGATTCAATAATACAAGGTTAGATAATTATTGACAGCTGCGGTTTGACACTCCCTTACAAAAGGTTGCATTTACGAAGGACAGAGAAAGGGCAAGAATGCAATCCCTTGTTTCGAAAATGGTAGTAGAAAAGTACGCAAAGTAGGCAGTTAGTAGTGAAATTCCTTTCGTAAATTCCAATCTATTTGCAGGAAATCTGGCATTTTAAACGAAATGTTGAACGTAATATTGATATATCTACGTGAATTACGTAATTTATATGCTATTTAGCCGTATAAAAACTGCAAAATGACTCAAAATTAAAATAAGACTACTATGAGATTGATGTAAACATCCAATGCTTATGTTTTCATCAGTTAAATATGCTTCATATGCATATACAAATAAACATATTGCACAAAAGCTTATACTTTTATTTCACACCAAAGCTACACTGTTTCCATGTAAATTTGCAAAGAAGCAACACGGTGCCACTGCTAAGGGAGCGGTGCGAGAGAGACAACTGTCAGTTTATCGAACCTTGTATTATTGAATCATGGATAGTAATATCCAACAAAATATCGATAACAAAATCGATGATAAATTCGACAAGCTTCGATAGCAAAGTCGATAATAATATTGGTAGGAGAATCGATTAGAAAATCGAAAAATATCTATAACAAAGTCAATAACTAATCGATAACAAAAATCGTTTAGAAAATCGATCAAAATATCGATAACAAAATCGATTAATAATCCATAATTAAATCGATAAAAATATCGATAACAAAATCGTTAACAATATCGATAACAAAACTATATCCATAACAAAATCGATAAAAGTATCGATTATTATATCGATAAGTTCCGAAATATCGATAGCAAAATCGATGAAAATTTCGATAACAAAACCGATGAAAGTATCGATCATTATATAGATAAGTCCCTAGAATCCCGAAAATCTCTAAAATCCCAAAATAGTTCACAGATTGAGTCTCTGTGGCTCTATCTCTATCCTTTTCTCTATAATTAACTTTATTTTAATCTTTCTTCCTCTATCTTCATCTTTACTTTTCCATATATTTATCTTTGTTTTTACTTTTATGTTTAACATTTTCTTCATCTACATATTCCCCTTCACCTTTGCCGTTATATAAGTAAAGTGTTTAAATTTACCTTGGTCTTCCTTTTTGCCTTTAACCTTACGCATCCTTGTTTTTGTCTTTATTATTACTTTTGCCTTTATCCTTTTCTTTATCTATGTACGTGCTCACCTTTACTTTTAATTCTTGTATTGTTATTTCTAAGTGTTATCCTCTAACCTTTTATTAGCAAGTTTTTGTTAAATTAACACCATGTGCATACACTCAAGAAGCACTTGTTTCAGCCCCAACCATTTCCGTTGCACCATTTCCGTGTGCGATTTCCGTTGAATTTGCCCAACCAACCAACCGCCGCTAAAGAAGTTTCACTTCAATAAAACTGTAACAGGTCGATGTCTGTACATTTTAGATATTAAAGAAAAATTAGACCAACAGAAGCCAAATCAGCAATCTTTAGAATTTTTGTCTGTCTGTCTGCCTGGAATTGAATGCAGTTTTCCTCGGTATATGGCTAGAGGTCTAACTTAAAATATAGAAAAAAGAAAATATGTAGATAAATTGAGAATTGCCACCGGTTGGAAAATTTCAGTTTAAGTAAATTGATAAGATAAAGAAAATATTGCAATATATTTTTTTAGTCATTGCAGAGGCTGATGGTAGCCAACCGCAGCAATACAAAGACATTGGGTGCTAAGGCTTACGCCCCAAATTACATACCAAATTTGTCCGCCGTCTAATGGCAGCTGTAATAGTTGTCGCATGCTGCTTATGCTGGCAGAAAAAAGTCAGCCAAAAATATTTCCCTCAACTATAACCAACTTATGGGTTGAGAGAAATATATTTAGCTGAAGTTTTCTGGGTGTATCACATTTTCTGTATTAAGGAGATGTCAGCGGGGTATTTCTCTTAGAAAACCAGCAGTTGGCACCTTTCCTTTGGAGGGTCTGGACATTTCAAGCGCATATCCGTAAATCGTAGCCATTGTTTCATGTGGCGGTCGTCAAAGTTTGGAGGACAATTAAACGGGGCCTTTTCTAGCTTTGCCTCCCCCCACCCCTTTCCTTTCCCATACATTTGATCCCGGATATATTCAAATTATTTCTGACGGTGGAACTTATTTTGGACCGAAAGTGATGAAAGAAATTAAGAACAAAACAGCAATGTTATGTAAAAATAAAAACAAAAACAACAAATGCATTTAACTTACGCACAGAGCAATGAGAGCAGACGTCACAAAGTCTGGCCGGTTTATGCAATGGAAAATGACTCATTTTACAAAATGTACTGAAATTAAAAGTTTCAAATTCCTAATCGCCCTCGTTCGTACCTTGGCTCGTTTTTTGCCTCGCAATGCAGCTTTTTTCGCTTATATTTTTATTGTGCACTCAACCGAGTGAGCGCTAACAACATTCAAGCGGCCTGTTAATACGCAAGCGCGCATTCATGTGTTCAAAGTTCGAACCACACTTTGTCTATTCAGAATACGCCTGTTAAGCGTTTCCCCTTTTTTTATGCCTCAGAGCAATTAAAGTACCGCAGCAGCAGTTGTTGGTTGGCCAACGCGATTAGTCGAGAGTCATCCATGGGTTATGGCATTTAAGAATTTCGATGCTTATACTCGTAGCTCCCAGCTATTTTTGGTTTTGTTTATCTATTGTTTTGATTTATTTTTCTTTTATTGTTGGTATATACATACGTACATACGGGTATTTATGTTGCTGTTCTTGATGGCTGCTTTTGTGGTCGCTATTGTGTTTCGATGGTGTTACTTGCACCTCCACTCGTGCATAGACAATTTAATTTGACATGACCCAGTTAGGCGGCTCAGCGGTTTGTCCACTCACTCACCGGCTCACTTATTATTTTGTCATTGTTGCTTAATTTTGACGTGACTGCAATTGTTTTTAATTTGTTGTGTTTGCTTTACTTTGCGCTTTGTTCGTATGTACATATTTCAGTTAAGTTTCTTCTTACAGCTAAGTTTGAAAGCAAATGGTTAACGTAAATAAAAGTGTTATGCGAATTTTAAGCAAATATTCGCATAATTATTTTCGGTCGTAGGCATGCACATTGAAGTGTGTTTGCTAAAATTAGCTCGCTGGTAGTTTAAAACTACAAGTAAATAAATTTCAAAATATTTTTTTTAAATACAAATGAACCAAGGATATACACAATACATATTCATATAATAATTTCCCTGCAGAAAATCGGACTAGCTCAGAACTAGCGTTGAACTAGGCCTTTTGCCGACACTACTAGCCAACTTGTAGCTATGAACACCATTATCGTTAGACCAAGAGACCTACGAGCGAGTTTCGAGTTGAATACTTTCAGGGCTGGAGCGTCGGTGTCCATTCGAACAACATGACCAAGCCAGCGGAGCCACTGTATTTTAATTCGCTGCGCTATGTCCATGTCGTTGTAAAGCTCATATAGCTCATCGTTCCATCGTCTGCGGTACTCGCCGTCGCCAACGCGTAAAGGCCCGTAAATCTTCCGCAAAATCTTTCTCTCGAATACTGCAAGAGCCTCCTCATCGAATGTTGTCATTGTCCATGCTTCTGCGCCATATACCAGCGCGGGTATGATGAGTGACTTATAGAGTGTGGTTTTCGTACGTCGAGAGAGGACTTTACTCCTGAATTGCCTACTCAGTCCAAAGTAGCACTTGTTGGCAAGAGTGATTCTGCGTTGGATTTCAATGCTGACATTATTGTCGGTGTTAATGCTGCTTCCCAAGTAAACGAAATTCTCTATTTTCTCGAAATTGTAACTGTCAACAGTGATGTGGTGCCAAGGCGCGAATGTGCTGACTGTTTGTTTG
>NW_016158843.1:40948-41198 GCF_001687245.7 Rhagoletis zephyria | reverse complement strand
CCCAAGTAAACGAAATTCTCTACTTTCTCGAAATTGTAACTGTCAACAGTGACGTGGGTGCCAAGGCGCGAATGTGCTGACTGTTTGTTTGTTGACAGGAGATATTTCGTCTTGTCCTCGTTTACCACCAGACCCATTCATTCGCTTTCCCTATCCAACTTGGAAAAGGCAGAACAGACTTCGCGGTTTTTGTTACCGATGATGTCGATGTCATCGGCATAAGCCAGCAATTGCACGCTCTTGTAGTAAA
>NW_016158843.1:8787-40863 GCF_001687245.7 Rhagoletis zephyria | reverse complement strand
TAAACGAAATTCTCTACTTTCTCGAAATTGTAACTGTCAACAGTGACGTGGGTGCCAAGGCGCGAATGTGCTGACTGTTTGTTTGATGACAGGAGATACTTCGTCTTGTCCTCGTTTACCACCAGACCCATGCGCTTTGCTTCCCTATCCAACTTGGAAAAGGCAGAACAGACTTCGCGGTTTTTGTTACCGATGATGTCGATGTCATCGGCATAAGCCAGCAATTGTACGCTTTTGTAGTAAATTGCTCCTGAGCGGTTCAGTTCTGCAGCTCTTATTATCTTCTCCAACATCAGATTAAAGAAGTCACATGAAAGGGAGTCGCCCTGTCTGAAACCCCGTTTTGTGGCGAACGGCTCGGAGAGGTCTTTCCCAATTCTGACGGAGCTGGTGGTATTGCTCAACGTCATTTTACACAGCCGTATGAGTTTTGAGGGGATGCCAAATTCAGACATAGCGGCGTATAGGCAACTCCTTTTAGTGTTGTTGTCGAAAGCGGCTATAAAGTCGACAAATAGGTGGTGAGTTTCGATCCTTTTCTCGCGGGTCTTTTCCAAGTTTTGGCGTATTGTGAATAACTCATCTATGGTGGATTTGCCAGGTCTAGGGCCACACTGATAAGGTCAAATCAGTTCGTTGACGGTGGGCTTCAGTCTTTCGCACAATACACTCGATAAGACCTTATAACCTATACCTTTGACAATTTATACTCCAACGATACGTAAGACGTACCAATTTAAAGGCCAGATTTACAGCTATTGACCAAAAATTAATAAAATACCGCTGTGATAATAGATAAAACTTGATGCCTGGAGCTTCTTATGAGCAAATCAAATTTTTGGCAGTAAAAGTCAGTTACGCGGTTTTGCAGAATGACGATACGCGGTCTAGTACTTTAAACGACGATATGAAATTGATCCCATACTCATGGAGAAAGGTGGGGCGATTTGAAAAGGGGCGTGGCGCCGTACAAACGTACTGACTTTTAGCTATCTTTGAATGTATATATAACTCGTATGTGCATGTGTGTGTTTGTGAGTGAAGTCCTCCTAAATGGCTGGACGGATTTTAACAAAATTTGTGTGTGACTCGCCAGTGGGCGCTGAAGTCGATTTATTACTGAAAATCGTCAAGTCAGAAAAATTGCCGTGAATGTCCTATTGTCGGACGTGGTGGAACGCTGAGTATGTCAAACGCCCGTTTGTTCCGATTGACCCAAGTGGATGTGATTTTCCAATATTATTAAGCTTTAAAGTTTCATTCGGAAACACTATGTTGCCGCCAGCGAGTGAAGAGGAAGAAGTTCTTAAAATTTACTTCGTTGTGCGATTAATCGTGCTATGAAATGCCAGATCATTGGAAAATTTCAAGAACTTCTTCACGGCCATAACACTTTCGTTAGGTTATTTAAGTCACCAATTATTAACCACCAAACCATAATCTAAGCCGATAAATGTGCCACTCGAAATCATAAACGTGAATTGTTGGTGAAAATGTTGGACCAAAATGTTTCAATAAATTAATTTTTGGCGACACGAAGTGCGCCGGGTCTGCTAGTTCTATAAATAACCACCAAACCATTTGTTAATTTTGGTGATCGATGGGCGGCGTGTTGCGCTGAAAATAAAAGCACAATATTTTACAGGCTTATTTATAATGGAAATCATAAAACAACATCTTTTCACTTTTACAAAAGGATTAAATAAAAATAAAAATTTCGATCCGCACTAATGTACATATGTATGTAGTATTTACTTCTCTGTTGGAATTTCAAATATAGATTGTTAATTTGCAAGTTTGATACAAAAATTTAATTTGTGAAATTTTTTTCGCGTATAAATACTCAGCCTTGGTATTGTTTACGCCAAAGTAACCTCTTTAGGTTAAACAATATTTTCTTAACAGTTTGTATATTTTTATTTACTCCTATTTTACGAAATCAAATTTAGTTACATATGTATGTATATCTGTGCATATGTATGAGTAGGTATGTGCATATGTACTACGTACTAACATTGACTGATACAACGGCAGCAACAAATAACTCTAGCCGCGCAGATTACTCCAAGTAGCAAAACACAACGGCAACAATGTAATGGATAAAGTATCAAATGAAACTGCTGGTTAAGAAGTAAAAACATCTGCGATGGCGTAAATGACCCATTTTGTGGTGCTCAATTCATATGGCCCATAGATTCAACAAAGCAGTTCAACACTGGATAATTTTGAAGCAATGAGATAGCGCAAGGCAATACGGCCAGCAAAATTGCTTCAGTCTCTTGTGCCGCCTGTGATTCAAAGTAAAAGATTCGCACATTTATTGGTTACTTAGAAGGAGTTGAATATTTGGAATACCAGCATAGGAAACATCGAAGCTAAAAGGACTAAATACACAATGGCCATTTCTTACAGTCTGGATCCGAACAGATATCGCAAAACAAACAAGACAAGTATGCATATAAGTATATACTTATGTAAATTCTTAAGAGTACTTAGCTATATTTGAGTATGCTCCAAATATGAAGTTGTTGCCTTCAACGGCTGCTTGAGAACCGAATCGAAATGATGGAATAATTTTTCAAAGTACGTTGAACTTTTAAGATTTCACAAACTTCGCCAATGCATCTGGCCACTTGTGCATTGGGTATAAAAATAACCATCAACTGTAATAAACTCAGTAGTTACGCAGTGGCAGCAACATTTTGCATTGAATTCGGTTGTTGCACCACGTCGCGACACAGCAAAGCGCATTGCCAACTGCAACTACAACAGCAACAACTGCAACTTGGCCAATGTGTGTAGATATGTATGTAAAGTTGTGCAAATATATAGTTTATGCACAATACGTATATGTACACACCGTGTCAAAATTATAAGCGCACCACTTGTTGAGAAAGTCTTGACAATTTATTAAAAAAAAAAAATTAATTTTAGTAATTTTTGATGTGTAATTAAACATCTTAGTTCTCGGTATGGGTTCTATTTCCGTTAACGCAGCAAAAAATTTTAGATTCTTCTTATGTAACTTAGCAGTAAATGTGTAATTGCTTTAGCTTGCTAGTTCAGAATTATTTCGGGATCATTGCGATACGTTTCGTGACCTGTTCAGTACCGTGTCGGGACTAGTTCACGACTATTTGCGGGTCATTTTGGTACTAGTCCTCAACTATTTCAGGAACATTTCGGCACTAAAAAGTTCGATTTCATTTTGTGACTAGGTCAGATCAAAGTTCAGGACTATTTTGTCACCATTTTGGGACTTGTTCCGAATCATTTTGGGACTAATATGTAAGCTGACCAACCGTCCTCCTTTGAGGAGAATTGTCCTCCTCAAACGGGATTTGCCCTTCTCAAAAATATTGTCCTTCTCTGTCCTCCTTTTGATCAAAAATGTCCTCCTTTTCCTCCTTTTCAAGTTTTATTGTAGTAATGAAATTTTAGAAAAATTTCGCTTAGAATATTATTATTTCCTAATCCTAGATAATCATTATATTTAAAAGGAGTTTACATTGTTCAACTTTCAGTTAAATGATGTAAATTTATGATTCAACTAACCGCCTGTCAAAGTTGAACGGTATAAAAGCCGTTTAGCCTCAATCAATAATATTTAATACGGCTTTCCCACGGCACCCCAATTACGTAGTTCGCTTTCTCATTCGTAATTCGCACTCCGATTACCCTTCTTGTTTTCCGGGATATTTGCCACTTATTGTTATTACTGTAAACGAGTAATCCTTGTAAATATATATTAGGGTGATCCAAAATAATTAACCTAGCGAATTAATGGCCTTAAAATGACTTATTTAATGAGAAGGAAATTCTCACATTTGGAAAATTTTTTATTTCAATTTTAAAAGGTGTCGGTGGGCCTTCGAAATTTTCTATATAAATAAATGAANTTCAATTTTAAAAGGTGTCGGTGGGCCTTCGAAATTTTCTATATAAATAACATGCTAAAATATGTGTTTTTATTAAACACGTTAGAACTTTTGAACCGTTAAAAAAGTTATAAAAACGGGATAAAAGTTTTTTCTAGGCATATTCTTTTAGGGCATTGAATTCTTTAAAAAATGTCCCGGAAGTTGGTTGTTTTAGAGACGATGAAGAGTATTAAATATGTTAATGATATTGCTGAACGAAGACGAAGAACAAAGGCAATTTCTTGTGCAAGTACTACAATTACAATTAAATAATTTTAAAATAAATACCCAAAGTTTGGTGATACGTGGCGGTCTTATAATTATGCAAAGCAGCGTACCTACTATAAGCTTGTTTGAATTGTGTTTAGAGAAACTTTGAATTGTTAATTTATTCGTTATTTATGTGTTGAAATAAATATATAAAAAAATTGTTGTGCTTTCATGGAATGTTAAAAAATTCTGGTCACCTTACTAATATGGGTACATTTCGGGATCGTTTCAAAACTTGTTCGAGATCATTTCGTGGCCAGTTCACTACCTTTTCGAACGTTTCGGGGCCTTTTCAGAACCATATAGGGTTATAACCCATTTAAGACTAGTCCAGGACCATTCCAGGGATAGTTCACGACTATCTTCAGAGCATATCGGTACTAACTCGGCATCAAGATAATTTTGGGACTACTTCGGGATCATTTTGTGACTAGTAAGGGATCATTTCGTTTCAAGACTTGTTCAAGATCATTTCAGGAAATGTTTACAACTTTTCTAGAACTTCTTCATGCCAATTTCCGGACTAGTTTGGAATCATTTCAAGGTAGTTCAAAACTGGTCACGAAATAATCCTAAAATAGTCCTGAACTTTTCCCGATGTGGTTAGGAAAAAGTCGTGTACAGTCCCCGACAACTTAATTTCTATCCTAACCTATTTAATTATGTACATAAATATGCAACGGAATTGCCTAAGGCTTTCCCAAACTGTACACAGATGTTTACACATCATATTTCAGGAGCACCTGGTACTAAGGCATTTTTTTAAAAACATAATTTAAACCGTATAAATTCAATTTTAAAACGTTGCTTAATATTAAATAAAAATTCAACAAACTTTAAATTAAATACCAAAAAAATAATAATTTGGAAAAACTTGTCAATATGTGGTGCTCTTATAATTTTGACACGTTGTGTATATACATACATATGTGCATTGTACATACATATGTATATGCCTTGGTTTGGTGCTGCAGCTAACTCGCCAGCTGACGCTGCCACCGCCGCCGTTGCTGTTGCTGCTGAAGTTTCGTTTCGCGTTCGCCTCATTCTGCGGCTTCTGCTTGTTTTGAGGTATTTAGGTCACACAGCAGCTGCGGCAGCAACACAGCTGCAACGCGTGCAATCTCACAATACATGCATTTGTGTGTGTGTTTAGGCATTCATATCCACCTGCTCTACAGCTTTACATACGTATGTGTGTATGTATGTAAGGTGTTCGCTTGCAATCACACTTATATGCAATGCATACGTACATAGATACATACATACACCAGTAGCGAATTCGTACCACCGACTNCGGCAGCAACACAGCTGCAACGCGTGCAATCTCACAATACATGCATTTGTATGTGTGCATAGGCGTTCATATCCACCTGCTCTACAGCTTTACATATGTGTGTATGTATGTATGGTGTTCGCTTGCAATCACACTTATATGCAATGCATACGTACATACACCAGTAGCGAATTCGTACCACCGAAAGCGTTGCGACTACATCATTTCCACAATCTGTTCACACGCATTTTGCCTTGTTCGAGTTTGTAGTATTTCATTTACACGTATGTAAGTGTATGAGTGTTAATTTTCGTGTTTTCTTATTACGCGATCTCAATTTTCAAATATTGCAAAGAAAATTCCTTTAAGCTTGCATCGTTTCGTCGTAAAGTAAGCGTTTGAAGCAGCAATTTGGCTTTTTGGTTTCGATCGTTTCTTTTTTTTTTTAATTTTTAACTGTTCTCATTTGCCAAAATCAGCTTTTAATATACCGTGAACTAGTTAAATATGTGGNCGATCTCAATTTTCAAATATTGCAAAGAAAATTCCTTTAAGCTTGCATCGTTTCGTCGTAAAGTAAGCGTTTGAAGCAGCAATTTGGCTTTTTGGTTTCGATCGTTTCTTTTTTTTTTTAATTTTTAACTGTTCTCATTTGCCAAAATCAGCGTTTAATATACCGTGAACTAGTTAAATATGTGGTACATAATACATACATACATTCTATTAATATTTATTTTTCGGTTTTGCTCCAGATGTGTATGTGAATATGCACCTAAGTTGAGTANGGTTGGGCGGGAATGGAGGGTAAAAAGCCGTTGGGATTAATTAATAATAATACATACATACATTCTATTAATATTTATTTTTCGGTTTTGCTCCAGATGTGTATGTGAATATGCACCTAAGTTGAGTGACGCAGTAACAAGAAAAACGTTCAGTGAATGTACGATTGATTTATGTATAAACAGTCTAGGAGGAAAACTGGGACGTTTTGCGTAGGACACTTCTTAGAAAATGCCTTCAGAAGAGCACAACGATCACTTATTAAAACAAAAAAAAATTATAAAAGAAAAGCAAGTCGAAATCATTCCTTCACACGACACTGATGCATAGCGGATTATGGGCCTGATCGTAGAGATATAAATCCAGGGGATTCCCTTTGGTGACAGACCCCACGTTTTTCTAAAGACCTGTTTGCATTGCCAAAATGCCACCAAAGCTCCACATGAGATTTCCACGATACTTTTGTATCCTGAATTACGTCTAAATATTTCACTTCCAGAGAAGTCCGAATTGTGACTCCTGACGGGGATGAGACCATCTGACATTCTCCTTGTAGTGAAGAGCACAACACTAGTTTTGGTTGGGTTAGCGGTGAGGTAATTTCCATTTCACCAAGTGTCAATCATATTTAGTATTTTCTGCGCTTTCCTGCAAACTGCCGGCACTCATTCCTAAGTACACGCAAATGGCCAAAAATTTTGTTTCTGTTAAATAAATGTTTACCGTTGAAAATCGCCCAACATAAATCCAACACGATAGAGTCTACATAGAACGAAAACCACCGTATAAAATTATTGTGCTGTAATTTATCTATTAGTGTTAGATTCTTGTGAAGTGTTTGCTAATTTTTTTTTTTCAAACGGTTTACGAAAAGTATGACTCGTTAGATAAATTTAACTTTGAGTCATCCACTTCACAATTACCTGACAATTTCACTGTAACTCCCAATGATGTTGAACAGGCAATTTCTGAACTGAATAATATCTCATCAGCTGATCATGAAGGATTCTGCTCTTTATTTTTTAAACTACTCTCCACTTCTCTTGCCACACCCATTGCAATGCTCTTTAATAAGTGTCTCGATCTTCTTAGATCAGCGTTGGGCAGATAGAGCTTTTACTCTGCTCGCGCCTATACAAAATGTATAGAAACCTTAAAAGAGCTTTGCCCGCGGGCAAGGCAGTGCCCATCAGTGTCTTATATTACGTTCTCACGTTACGTTTTGAGTTTATGAACTACTGTCAAGCGTTCACATTGGGGTGTTTAAGAAACTCAGAGTTTAATTTGATACTTTTTTGTTTACCTTTTCTTATTCTCATTTAATCTGTTCCTGTACTACAGGATTTAACACACACACACATAAGTCTAGAATACCAACCGTTTAGCTATAAAAAAAAACAAGAAATGAGGATCGATAGAACTTTGTACGCTGATTTCAACCATACCAAAATTATTTGGTGCAAATAAAAATCAAAGCCAATAAAAGAGGTTAAAGTTCAACTTATCTATTTCTTATTTGTTTAATATCTCGGAAACCACTTAACCGATTAAAAAATTATTGATGCTTATTTCAACATGATTTAAATGGCTTATATGCAACGTATATACTGTAACCAGTTTTAAAACTAATTTTATATAAACGCCATTTAAAAAAATATATTTTTATCTTATTTTGTTTTTTAGTATTTCCGGACCAAAAATATAAAAAGGACATAAATTATATACATACATGAAAGATAAATTAATTACCTTTATTTTGACGTCATTAGTTTTTTAATAGGTTATGTTGTTCAGAAGATATTAATATTTAAAAAAATCAGAAAATTTAACTTTAACCATCGATATCTTTTTTATATTTTACTTTCGCCAGATAATTTTAGGGTTAGGGTTGAAATCACCACAAAAAGTTCTATCGAGCCCCATTTTTGGTTTTTGCATCGCTAGATTGTTGATATTCTAGACTTATGTGCACAGAACGACCTCGGACTAATTCTGATTAAATCCTGCAGTACCTGAACAGAATAACTGTCGGTTGATTATCAAAGACACAAACCAAATCGGGTCCAAAAAAAGGTTGCATTCGCATAAACTCCAAATAAAAGTGGCGTTTAAGGAGAGTTTAACGAATTTTTTTTTGTATGGTAAACTCCGAGTTTAAGAGTAGAGTTAAGCGTTAAACTCCAAAATGGCCCATAAACTCGAGTTAATAGCTCAATGACAACGCTTTGTTAGATGCTTGGAAATTATGCTCAATCACTCCAATCTATAAATCAGACAGCCGTAATGAGGTGTGCAATTAGCGACCAATTCTTAAACAACGTACAATTTCGAAGTTATTTGATTTTATCATAAAGGTCAAACTACTGAATAGGATTAACGATCACATTTGCGAGAACCAACAACATGGCTTTGTACCATTGAGATCAACTTGCACTAATCTAACGCTGCTTACAAATAATATTATCAACGCTTTGGAAATCAAGCACAACTAGATGTTGTCTATACAGATTTCTCAAAGGCATTCGATAAAGTCGACCATTTTATTCTCATAAAGAAGCTTAGTGCTTACGGTATCAAAGGAACACTCTTAAAATTCTTTTTTAGGTACTTAAATGAAAGGAAATTATTTATAAAAATGGCAACGTTCAAATCTAATATATTAATTAATCCTGGTCAGGAATACCTCAAAGTACACACTGTGGTCCTCTTCTGTTTTTAATTTTTATAAATGATCTATCAAACATTATCCATTCCGCAAAATGCTTAATGTTTGCTGATGATGTCAAGTTATTTATAAAAAACCCAGTATAAAACAGACTGCATTAATCTTCAACAGGATCTTGGTAGGTTTCAAGAATGGTGTACTCTAAACCACCTTTATTTGAATATTGAAAAATGCTGCGTCGTTTCATATAAGAAAAGGCTTAATCCTATAGCCTATGATTATTGTTTGAATAATCTTAAGCTCACTCACAAGGAAGAAATTAAGGTCTTGGGCGTAATTTTCGACTCTAAACGTATTGACTATATTGTCTCGAAAGCGTTTTCCATGATCGGATTTATTCGTCGCAATACTGAAGATTTGGTTGATCCTTTGACATTGAAGGTCGCCTACGGCTCTTTAATTCGAAGCCGCCTAGATTATTGCTCGTTGATATGGAACCCGTTTGTCTATAATTTAATACACTTAACTATAAGTTTCTGATTAAAATTATAGACGGCAGCGATTTGTTCGTAATTCGCATGGTAATTGGATCTAAATTACCTACAATTTTTATTACTGTAAACGAGTTATTCTTGTATATATATATTATAATGATCCAAAATAACTAACCTGACGAATTTATGGCTTTAAAATGACCTACCTAATGAAAAGGAAATTCTCCCATTTGGAAACAATTTTTATTTCACTTTTAAAAGGTGTCAGTGGGCATTTCAAATTTTCTATGTAAAAATAACATCTAAAATAATTTGTTTTCATTAAAAATGTTATAACTTTCGAGCCGTTAAAAAATGTTATAAAAAAGAGATCAACGTTTTTTCTATGCATATTCTTATAGGGCATTAAATTCTCTAAAAAATTACCCTGAAATTGGTTGTCTTAGGGACGATTAAAAGTATAAAAAATATGTTAATGATATTGCTGAACGAGGTTTAGCATTGGTACAAAATTATAATCACACTTTGACGAAAGACAAAGAACGAAAGCAATTTCTTTTGCAAGTAATTCAATTACTAGGGACGCGAATTTCGATACGATACGATACCATATCGATACTTTTGGCATTCAATACCGATATTTTCTACTCGATAATTTTAAAACGATATTTTTTGGAATCGAGTACCAGAACCCTAGTATCGTATCGAATGTAATAAACTCACTGTTCAATATTATTGCATAGTCTTTTACTTTCCTACTAACTTTTGCAGCCCTGTAAAGTTGTACTGAACATTGAATTGTTTACCTTTTGCAACCCTGTAATGACAACTGAGAATTGTATTTTTTGTAATAAACTCTCTTGAATTCTGAATTTTTAAAGAAAAGACACGCGGTTTTTTCACTTAACCTTAATTTTATAACAAGGTTCGTATTACTATTAATGTCTTCGCAGCACTCACATTACAAGGATAATGTTATTAACAATTCTTCCCGATATAAATTGGGCTTTTAAGAGCAGAAATGTGTAATATAGTTAGGATTGCATGTGGTGGAATTTGAACCCGCGACTTCGGTGTTTTAAGACAACACCTCAATCTCTACGTGTTGTTACAAAATATGTTAGTGTTTGACCAAGATTCTCCTCCGATTTGTAAAGTGCGCCTTAAGTTCTGAACACATTAAAAACGACGAGTTTGACATAAAAGAAGAGGAAGAACCTTATCTGTCGCTGGAAAAATAGATATAGATCTAATCTGGCCACAACCACAGTCGTCGCGTAGCGCGGTCGGCGCCAAAATAATTATCTACATAAGAGTACGTGAAAAAATAACTTGACAGCTATGGTCCATAGCTCGTCGTTTTCATTGTGTTCGGGCTATGAATGTTGTGGCACAAAAGGGGTCCCTACAAATATATGTCGACTTTGAACAGCGATTTTGTTTTAATGGGAAGCTGGTTTTCATTTTCAAGTTTTGAGCACTTCTAATCATTACACGACAGCGGCCCTTATACGAGACCTATATTCATATAAATTTTTTTGATTTTGGTATCGATATTTGGAATATCGAGTCTTTTGATTCCGATATTAATGGTACCTGATATTTTAAAAGCGATACTTTAAATGAGTACCATATCGATACTTTCTGTTCGATATCGTGTCCCTATCAATTACCATTAAATGATTTAACAAGTAATTTTTGAGCAAGAAACACAACCGACTTCAATTCTCATATAAAAATTTAGGACTACCGTTAATTTTTTCATGATCCTATGATCGGAGCTAAACCAAATCAGAAAAATTTTCCAACGAATTGATAACCTTGTACTTTTTTGAAGTCGGTTAAAAATAAATAGTCAAAACTTGTTAGTATGTGGCGGTCTTATAATTATGCAACGCCGTGTATTATTAACTTGTTTGACTTGTTTTTAGAGAAACTTTGAATTGTTAATTTATTCGTTATTTATGTGTTATAATAAATACAAAATAAAAATGGGTGGGGTTTCAAAGTGGAGAATTTGTCCTACTGGAATTTTAAAAAATTCTGGTCACCTTAGATAAACCGAATGTTTGTTAATACATATTAAAAAAATTCACAAAATTATTTTGACTAAATTGCATGCGCCTCTTCATACCTCATCTCATATTTCCAACACTTACTTGGAATCGGTTTAGGAAGACCTTGGGATCTATTTTGACTCGAAACTGACTTTTGTTACACATACATATGTAGTTATAGTTTCAGTGATCGTAAAGACTTTATACTCGGCTTTAATCCAGTCAAAGTTGGACTCCGCTGCATTCATTTGGCGACCTTACCACCAAATTCATATTAATAGGCTCGAATCGGTGCAAAAAGTGTTCATGCGTTCTATTAATTTTTCAGACCCAAGACCTTCTTATTTTAAAGATGTCAACTAATAAATAAGATCACTCTTTGTAATAGAAGATTATTTTTATGCATATCATTTAGGCTAGACACTGTCACTGATGGCTCCAGCGTACTGGGTGGAGTTAATGTCAATGTTCGGCGCAGAAATCTGAGAAGCTTTGATACATTCAATACGATGTTTACATGAGGCGATTTACCAAGCCAATTGCTTAAAGGTGCGTAACCGGTAGGACCTAGTTTCGAGGTCTTGTTCGAGCAACATCCAAAAATAGAAAACTTTTGTTCTAACAGTGATCGCCGCTTAACAGGCAATGGCAAACCTGCCGACTCTCTGTAAAAACTTAATAGTTATATACCTACATTGATTGTCATCCAAACCCAATCAACCTTTTGTAGATGAGAAATCAATAACACACCAAATAGAATATTTCCAAATCGAAAACGAGCTTTTCCTTCTAAAAGTCACAAACCAACCGAAAATGATGTTAGCCTGAGTTACGATCAGCTTGCCGCAATAATGCGCTGTCATTGTGATACTAACTGCTATTTTCCACTCTGTNCTGAGTTACGATCAGCTTGCCGCAATAATGCGCTGTCATTGTGATACTAAGTGCTATTTTCCACTCTGTTTTTTTTAGCTTCTAACTCTTTTACATGCAACACTATTATTGTCGATTCCATTTGTGCTTGTTTGCTAATTGTGTTGGCCTGATGGCAAAATCGCACACTCGAAGCTCGAAAAGTGTGTCATTGTGGCAAAGTAAAGCAGCGGTGCTGCGACGGTGACCGCACTTAATTTAATGCGCTAAACCAGCAATTGAAAACATTCAAATCAACGCTGACGCCAGTCAACAAAACTGGCAACACAAAGTTTTGGCGTAATTATTTAAATTGAATTTGAAAGTGACGTTCACAGAGAGACTTTGCTACAAAAATAAAAATAAAAAATCAACATGTAAATTGTAATTGCAAATCTGTTCGGATGTGAGAATTGTATGCTTCGCATATTTGTGTGTGAGTCGAGTGAAGATTTTGCAAATGGAAATTAGGACATATTCAAAAACATTCGCTTTAACCGAATATTTTTTATACACCTACTCATGTATTTATGTATGCCTATCTGTGCATATGTATGCACATTCAAATTTCGGATAGATAATATTTGAAAATGTCTGTGCAAAAATGTGTTCTTTAATAAATAGCTTTTAACCTTTAAATGAAGAGACGATATTCATATAACCACAGTCAACGATAACTTCAGGATAAATCTGGTGTTTCTTTTCTCGCCTACTCGCTAAATTATGTTAGCGACAAACAAGTGTTTAACTGTTTGCTTCAAAGCCGGGTCCTTGCAACCGCGAAGAAAGAAGAAGTTTTGAAAGATATGTCGATTTTTTCTGACGCCCACAGATCAGTGCTTATTCCTAGCGGAGTCCAGGTTTTATATGGGTCTTAAGTCTCTTCTTAGCTTTTGAGTTGTAAAGTCCGGCAATTCAGCTTTTACGTCCACCGCGTGGGTCACATCTAGTGGCATTTTATCAGAAATTTAAGCCAATTTCAATTAGAAATTTAAGCCAATNTAAACCAGCAATTGAAAACATTCAAATCAACGCTGACGCCAGTCAACAAAACTGGCAACACAAAGTTTTGGCGTAATTATTTAAATTGAATTTGAAAGTGACGTTCACAGAGAGACTTTGCTACAAAAATAAAAATAAAAAATCAACATGTAAATTGTAATTGCAAATCTGTTCGGATGTGAGAATTGTATGCTTCGCATATTTGTGTGTGAGTCGAGTGAAGATTTTGCAAATGGAAATTAGGACATATTCAAAAACATTCGCTTTAACCGAATATTTTTTATACACCTACTCATGTATTTATGTATGCCTATCTGTGCATATGTATGCACATTCAAATTTCGGATAGATAATATTTGAAAATGTCTGTGCAAAAATGTGTTCTTTAATAAATAGCTTTTAACCTTTAAATGAAGAGACGATATTCATATAACCACAGTCAACGATAACTTCAGGATAAATCTGGTGTTTCTTTTCTCGCCTACTCGCTAAATTATGTTAGCGACAAACAAGTGTTTAACTGTTTGCTTCAACGCCGGGTCCTTGCAACCGCGAAGAAAGAAGAAGTTTTGAAAGATATGTCGATTTTTTCTGACGCCCACAGATCAGTGCTTATTCCTAGCGGAGTCCAGGTTTTATATGGGTCTTAAGTCTCTTCTTAGCTTTTGAGTTGTAAAGTCCGGCAATTCAGCTTTTACGTCCACCGCGTGGGTCACATCTAGTGGCATTTTATCAGAAATTTAAGCCAATTTCAACTAAATAATTGAGACCTCTTCGATTAGAATGAGGGAGCCTATCTCTTCCATGAGTCGTTCTATAAAGATCCCTATTTTAATTATAGAGCCTATAAAAATAATTATGACCGAAGCAATATCAGAACCCTGAAGCCCAAACGACGGCACCTAAAACTGCTTATAAGAAACCCACTCTGTGCTGCTCAAATGACTACCTTAGGTTCGTAAAGGCAGGGCACCAGAGCAGCTGGTACTAAGATGATTCCAATTCATCATCGACCATGCAGCTGGTGTAGTAAGGGTCACTGATGATATTCAGCCTGNGGCACCTAAAACTGCTTATAAGAAACCCACTCTGTGCTGCTCAAATGACTGATATCCTTTCCAGAAAATTCATCTGAAGTGTGGGAAAAATACGACAGGTGCTTAAACCTTAGGTTCGTAAAGGCAGGGCACCAGAGCAGCTGGTGCTAAGATGATTCCAATTCATCATCGACCATGCAGCTGGTGTAGTAAGGGTCACTGATGATATTCAGCCTTACCACATGCTTACCTACCACGCAAAGACCAATTAGAACTCCCACCAATAGCGAGAAGTGTAACTCGCTAGAGCTCCCTGGACCGCCTCTGGTCTACAAGTGGCCAGAGGGATAAAGCCCAGCTCTCGCTGAGCTGACTACACCTCTATCAATCAGCCCAAAAGCAGATTACCCAACGTCAAGGGGGCACCCAGACTTCCTCTAGCCGGGAGCACTTCCTCAAAGGTTCCCTGTCTTACCAGCTCATTTTCCATGCACTTTGCAGCGATTTCGCTGTGATCCGAAACCCAAATAAGCCTATTAGCGAAGTAGTCCGATGCGATCGATAAGGAAGTCAAACAGTCCTTCGCCGTTCTCGTACGAGCCGCTAAGAGCCTGATAGGTGCTTGCCTCTCGGAATATATATATGTATATATAGCGAAAACGTCTGCCTGCTATATCTATGAGCGCAACATTTAACACAGTATTAATCACCAGAGTAGGAGAGAAGCGCCTCACTGATTCCAATTATGCTGACCTTTGCACCCTTTCCACTTGCTTGATGATGAATACCTTGTCAAGTGCGTTCCACCAGACGAGTACGCCAAGCAGTAAAATTTGCCTGGTAATGGTTTGAAGCGCCTACCAATGGCCCCTCTACAGCAGAGGCCAATGTTGCCTTCTTGACCCTTCCCTCTACGTTACGCTTCCTGGAAAACTTAATGTCCAGGTTCAAGGGCAAGTACTTCAGCTTATCAGAGAGCCTTAGCAGAAGGCCGACCATNGAAGCGCCTACCAATGGCCCCTCTACAGCAGAGGCCAATGTTGCCTTCTTTACCCTTCCCTCTACGTTACGCGTCCTGGAAAACTTAATGTCCAGGTTCAAGGGCAAGTACTTCAGCTTATCAGAGAGCCTTAGCAGAAGGCCGACCATTGAGGGAAGACGGCAATTCGGTATCTTAAATCTTCTGGTAAAAAGAACAAGCTCCATTTTACTAGGGTTCACACCCAGTCGACAACTAAAAGCCCAGTTTTCAACTAATTTCAGGTCACCTTGCATAGTTCAGTCAGATGCCTTAGGTAATCATCTATTGCTAAATGTTTATATTATCTCATCATGAGTACATACGTACATGCATGCATATACGTATAAGTATTTATTGCATATGCATACCTTCGCCATTCGGCTTAGCAATGACAAACGTTGTCTAGCGCACCCAACAGGACAATGGGACACTACGTCCCCTTAGGTATGTGCACCATAGTTTTCAGCTTCAGTTTGCACCCAATGGGTTCCTTAGTTTAGCGGAGAGCTCTAGACAAAGGGAATAATAGCAAACTAGCATGCCTTGGCATATCGGGAGCCGTAAATAGTACACTCCAGGGAGGGCTTAACATGATATTTTATCTGCAGCCGCAGCATATTTTTACCCATGGTACGGCAACAAAGAGCACCTTCATATTCAGGGAATCCAATACGTGGAAGCCGACCAATTTCGGGCATGCAGAAGTACTGAGTGAAATTAAAAGCAACCGGCTTAATGTGACCAAAGCTGAAATAGAAGCCAGCACTGACTTACATTACGCGGGTTTGAGACTACAATACAAAGGTGTCTATTAGATTCCCGAAAAAGAGCAGAATGGGATATAGAAATACCAGAACTAGAAGAGTTCCACTAATGGTTCAAAGATATAGCAAGGAGCCTTAGCCGGAGCCGGTTGCCACTCGGACGACCNTCTATTAGATTCCCGAAAAAGAGCAGAATGGGATATAGAAATACCAGAACCAGAAGAGTTCCACTAATGGTTCAAAGATATAGCAAGGAGCCTTAGCCGGAGCCGGTTGCCATTCGGACGACGTGCTTATTAAAGAGTCCTGTGGTCTACTGAACGATAGTAAATTGTGTGGAAATCTCGTCCCACGTTGGTATCTATCACTAAGGCATAGCAACGTGTCTCTATGCTGGACCCCCAGACATAGCAATATTGTGGAAACTACCGCAATGTGGGTGAGGAAGAATCAATTGATCACTTTCTGTATCAATTTCCGAGCATGCAGGTGAAGCGCCTCAAGCACTTCAACAGTCTGTTTAGCGGAGGTGGAACTGTTCGATCTCCTCAATTTCATAAGGCATAGTCATTGAATCAGTAGGATAATGACACGAAACTACTTACCTTCTCCCTAAATAGGAACCTCTCGGTTAGGGGTACGTGACTTCTCCTAACGCTCACTCTAATAGTTCACTCACTATGGGCATTTTGTCTCCGACTGAAACTATGGAAAATTCCATACACGCCCTNTCTCCCTAAATAGGAACCTCTCGGTTAGGGGTACGTGACTTCTCCTAACGTTCACTCTAATAGTTCACTCACTATGGGCATTTTGTCTCCGACTGAAACTATGGAAAATTCCATACACGCCCTCCTAACCTAACGTAAATCAACATGAATTAGAGACGCTTGGGTCGCTCGGGAAATGCTACTTCCACCCCTATAATTATATACCGCTATGTTTAATTTTTATATAAATCGTCGCCTATTAACCACCGAATATTTTACCTACAGGGTATATTTTTAAAAACATATATACAGTGAGCGTCAAAAATATGAATACCCTGACGTTTTGACGATTTTATTTATTTATATTTTCCATGTAAAATTTTTCTTATACATACAAAGAAATTTTCATTAAAATTTTCAATTCGACTTCTTAGAAAATATGCAGTTTTGTAGAGCATTGAATTTTAGTACAGTACAGACGCAAGTTTCAAGTTTCTAGAAATTACCGTTGATTTTTGAGATTTTTTTTTTTTGTCAAGGGTGTTGCGCATTTTCTTCCATATATCACATGAAGAAAAAAATTTTTATATGGCAGACAAAAAAAATTTCAAAAATTAACAGTAATTTTTAGACTTGAAACGTGCACCTTATTATATTAAAATTTAATGCGCTACAAAACTGCGTACTCANCAAGGGTGTTGCGCATTTTCTTCCATATATCACATGAACAAAAAAATTTTTATATGGCAGACAAAAAAAATTTCAAAAATTAACAGTAATTTTTAGACTTGAAACGTGCACCTTATTATATTAAAATTTAATGCGCTACAAAACTGCGTACTCAAAATTTTTTTAAGATATCGAATCGAAAAGTTGAAAATTTTGATGAAAATTTTTTGGTATTTCTTAAATTTTTCCGGGTTCTATATGTAATTAACAAAATTTGTTCCGCTGGTTTTTGCTGTTAAAAGAAAAGAAGGTATTGAAAATATAAATAAATAAAATCGTCAGGGTATTTATACATTTGACGCTGACTGTATATGTACATATACATATATGTACTTATGTAGCATTCATTGCGAAGTTTGTGTAGAATAATTGATGAAGTGTTGCCGCTGCCATCGCAGTGTGAACACCTCATATATGTATATGTAGATTCTCCTCCACTGCAATCTTCTGTATTTGTTTTCGTAGTTGTTGCACTTGCTATTTACTATTTGCACGCAATTGCAAGTCCATTGGCTTCCATGAACTAAGCGACGGTCATTGCACCAACGCAAATACTTGTGTACTTTTACGTATGTAAATATGGCTGTGCGTTGTTCTTCTAATCGTGCTTGTCGTTGACGTCGCCGTTGACAACGCATTCGTTGTTGGCGTTTGGTCGTGTTGATGCACTGTTGTTGACTAGTTAGTTGGAGGTGTTGGTGCCAATGCTAATGCATTTTTGTTTGCTTTATTTTTTTTTTTTTTTTAATTCCTAAAGATCGCAATGGCTGTCTTGTCTTAAATTATTCTATTGATTCAAATCTTTCATTTCAAACGCCAATTGCTACATATGCTTATTTCTAGTGGGCTTTATTTAGGGACCGGAAACAATCGTTATTATGAAGGATTTTTATTTCAAAATGATTGCAAAATTGTCTTTCTTTTATTTTCATTTGTACCTACGATAAATTTTATTCGTTATTTTGATTTTTATTTTTTCGATTATAAAAGATTTAAGTCGGTTATAAAAACGCAGTCACTATTAGAATGGTTAATGATAATAAGATTTCTCCTTCTTTTTGTTTGGCTCCACAACCGTTAGTCGGTTTGCGCCGAGTCCAAATGCGCCAGTTGTACATCCCGAGTGCCTTCCGTTGTGTTCGTGGGCACCGAGTCGACCAATCTTTTCACCGAAGTCTTGTCATCCAAGCGTACCTACCGCTGAACTGTTTCCATATCATAAAAAAATTCGTATAGTTCGCCGTTCCATCTTCTTGCATAGAAGAGTTCTCTCGAAAGCCACCAAAGCCTTCTCATCTTTGTTCGACATCATTCATCTTTCTGCGCCACACACGAGGATGCACATGATGAAGGATTTGTAGAGTGTAACTTTTGTACGTCGAGAAAGAACTCTGCCCTTCAATTGCCTACCGAGCCCAAAGCAACTGTTGACACGAGTTATTCTTCGCTTGATCTCCAGGCTGACATTGTTGGTGGGGTTTACGCTAGACCCTAGGTAGACAAAGGCCTTCACTACTTTGAGATCATAACTGCCAAACGTGACGTGTTTACGCGAAGACTTTTTATGTAGCAACCGCAGGTACTTTTTCGATACTGGTAAATGCTGCGCTAATATCCCTGGTTCTCAGGTCGACCATATCGATATTATCTGCAGGCGCCAGCACACCGCGCCTTTGCTGTACGTGATACCGCTGCGATTCAGATTGGCGCTCATATTACGCCTTGAAAAAAGTCCCACGAGAGTGAAACGCCTTGCCTAAAACCACGTTTGATCTCAAACGACGAGCAGAGGTGCTTCCCAATTTGAAAGGAGCTGAAGGTTGTGCTCAACGTCTTCGGACATATGTATTCATCAGAACAAATTCTGCTTCACAGGTGGTACAAGCACCAATCCAGCTCTTCGCCGCCGGCTTTGAACAGCTCAACTGGTATATCGTCGGCTTCCGGCGTGTTGTGGTTTTTAAGCTGCATTAATGCTGTTCTCACTGAGCTTCGTTCCTATACATTGGTTCGATTTCATTTTTTATTAAGCGCGCCAACTGTGTCGCCATTCAAAAGCGTTGAGGAGATGTGTTCCCTCCATATCTCAGGTGTACTCTGGATGTAATAAAAAATACGGGTCTACTTATTACCGTTATTCTTCAGTTCGGGGCGGTGGCAGGGGAAAAGTTCCAAAAAGTTGTGACAATCGGAGTTAAAGTTCTTAGTCATAAGTTCAACTTAATGATGGCATAAAGCTGTATATATATTAGACTGTGTCAAATAAAGCGATAATAACGGTACTATATGAGAATTTCGTTGTCGTTCACAAAAATTTAGTTGTGGCAAAATTTCGGCCCAGTATCTTAATTTCTTCGCTAGCGCTACTTCTTTTAATAAACAATAAAATATAACAAATAAAAACAAACTACCTTATAGGCCATTCAATTTCAGTATAATAAGTGCAAGTGTGAAGCAGCTAGGACATACCATTGATTTTTGGCAATTTTTTCTTTGAAGGTTTGGTTCTTTTTTTCCATGTAAACAAGTCCTCGAACACACTTTGTATGAAAGAAAATGGCTGACACCGTCAAAAGAACAAAAAATTTCCAAAAATCAAGGGTAAGTTCTAGATACTTCAAACATGCACTTGTTATATAAGAATTGAGGTTGCAAGGTTGTTTGTAATTATTTTTTATTAAAAAAAAAAAGTTGCAGAAAAAAAATTTCATTAAAATTTTTTATTTTTGCTAGCGCTAACTGGAAAAGGGAGATAGAGAGCTGAAATAATATTCGTTTTATTTGACGCAGTCTAATATACATACAGTGCCGGATAAAAGTATTGGCACAGAGAATTTTTCGCAATGTATAGGCAAAGCTTTTATTATAATTTATTTTCGATAATTTTTTATAAAAATATACTTTATCCTACATCAAAAAACATAAATACAAATTCTCTAAACTTTGTGCGAAACTCGGGAAAATTCAATAAATTTGCATACTAATTTGCAACTTTTTATTAAAATTTTTTGGAAAAATTCCAAACACGCAGTTCTATAGCCCATTCAATTTTAGTATAACAAAGTGCAAGTTTGAAATTTCTAAAAAATCGCGTTGATTTTTGCCGAATTTTGCACAAAGTTTAGAGATTTTGTTTTTATGTTTTTTTGGTGTAGGATGAACTTTATTTTTATAAAAAATTATCGGAAATATTTTATTATAAAAAGCTTTGCATATATTGCGAAAAATTCTCTGTGTCGATGATTTTGTCCGGCACTGTATGTACATACATNGATGTAGGATGAAGTATATTTTTATAAAAAATTATCGGAAATATTTTATTATAAAAAGCTTTGCATATATTGGGAAAAATTCTCTGTGTCGATGATTTTGTCCGGCACTGTATGTACATACATTTAAAATAAACGGGGGTATGCATTGAAATTTCGCAAAAAAAAAAAATCTGATGCACCCTAATGTACTAGATTAATACATTTGTATGCATTTTTAGTGCAATTTTTGACATATTAAGTAAATTCATGTTGCCGATGTCACGATGCTACACAAGAAATTGCAACATTGCCACACCGCCGCTACATGCAACGTTGCGTACGCTTTAATTGAATTCACTGATTTTGCTCAAATCTACGCATTATAAAATGCACGTAAACAATTGCTATATGTATTTGCTTCGTACTTGTTGTGTCATATATTGGACTGTTTGTTATTGTTGCTGTTTCGCTTTTCATTAAATGTTGCAACATTTCATTGCATATACACATACAAATGTATGTATGTATGTATGTATGTATGCGCATAGTATGTCCTCAGTGCCTAATTAGCACGCATCACATCGCATTAGCGACGCAGCATTGCAAAAATTCACACCAATCAAAGCGATACTCATTGCAGCGACAGCGGCAGCAACAGCAAATAACAAAAAAAACGAAAAGAATAACGAAAAAATTGCCTATGTCTAATTTACGAAGGCAACAAATGCGCGATCGCGTCATTGAAGTAATGCTTGTTGTTATTGCCGGTGACAATAGTAACAACGACCGCGTCGCTGGGTTCATTGCTATGCAAAGAATAGNAAAAATGCACGTAAACAATTGCTATATGTATTTGCTTCGTACTTGTTGTGTCATATATTGGACTGTTTTTTATTGTTGCTGTTTCGCTTTTCATTAAATGTTGCAACATTTCATTGCATATACACATACAAATGTATGTATCTATGTATGTATGCGCATAGTATGTCCTCAGTGCCTAATTAGCACGCATCACATCGCATTAGCAACGCAGCATTGCAAAAATTCACACCAATCAAAGCGATACTCATTGCAGCGACAGCGGCAGCAACAGCAAATAACAACAAAAACGAAAAGAATAGCGAAAAAATTGCCTATGTCTAATTTACGAAGGCAACAAATGCGCGATCGCGTCATTGAAGTAATGCTTGTTGTTATTGCCGGTGGCAATAGTAACAACGACCGCGTCGCTGGGTTCATTGCTATGCAAAGAATAGCGCCGCATAAAAAAAAATCGCAAAATGTTGCAAGTTAGTAACGGCAGAGAGGCAGCGACTTTGGCGCTTAATGCATATGGATGACGCGCCTCCCGCTTTGGTGTCGTTCTATGAGTTTTGCTGTTGCTTTTTTTTTGGCTTTCATTGCCAATGCGCAGCATATCGCACACCTAGATCTAAAGTGAGCTAACTCAAAATTCAGAGAGGGAAATTTAACTGCTTGTGGATCGTACAGATTCAATGCAATTAATACAAAAACTGGTATAACAGTAGTGTTTTAGTTAATGTATATAATCATGAAGAAAAAAATATTTCTAGTAATTGGATGTGAGTCCTATAAATTGATTTATGCAAAAAAAATCCCCCAAAATTTTTTTTGAGTTCATCGCACTTTAGATATACATAGGTGTGCGATATGTACATATGTACATACATACGTATGCTTGAGTGTTCATGCGCGTGCAATTTGCACTTTCATGCAACGATTGCAACATTTTCGTTCACAATGCGTCATCTGAATACAAAAGTTAATGTGAACGCGTACATTGGAGNTGTTTTTTGAGTTCATCGCACTTTAGATATAGGTGTGCGATATGTACATATGTACATACATACGTATGCTTAAGTGTTCATGCGCGTGCAATTTGCACTTTCATGCAACGATTGCAACATTTTCGTCCACAATGCGTCATCTGAATACAAAAGTTAATGTGAACGCGTACATTGGAGTACTACAGGCAAATAAACTCCCTACGAATTGCTTTCAAACGCAAGCTGCATTTTGCGTATTTGTGCATATTATTTCGAGTTTTTTCTTTATACAAATTTGCATCACTCAGCTCCACATTTTTTTTTTTTCTTTTCGTCTTCATCTTCACTTGAGACTCCTTAATTATCGTATTTTGTTTATTTGGGTTTCATTTTATTGCTTTTTATTTGTCCGCACGCCAACGGCCGCCTTATTGTTTGCCAAAATATCTTTTCAGTCGAAAATAATTTGTGGAAAACGAACGAAAAGGGTGCGAAATTGCATTTCTGCGGACCTTGAAATTGTGTTGCGCCATCGACACCAAACAGCGTGTACCAAAACAAAAAAATCAACAACCTCCGCCCCCGCCGTGCCTGCGCCTGCGCCATTCCATGGTCGGTCGCTTTGCGCTGCTTAAGTCTTTCCCCTCGTTTTGATCAACCACGCACTCATCGTGTCATTACTCCCATGTCGACACAATTGAGTGCGAATTGATTCCATGAATGTTGCAATTGCTTCGCTTGCCGTCAATGACGGCGACGCCGGTGTGGATAGCAACCTTAGCACCGGCGCAGCTGGAAGTCAGTCAATGATGACGGCAATGAAGACTGCGGCGGATGAGTCACTAAATAATTGAGCAGAGCGGTACAGTCGGTGCAGTTTTATACTTCTTCGCGACTTTATTAAAGGTGGTTTTGTTTTTATTGCCCACCTCTGCATACATGTACTTCAAATTTGATATAACTTCCGGTGCAGCTTCTAAAGATTCGCAGCTGAATTCTATAGTATTTTTTTTGGGGTTTTTGGGCATTACGGAGTTTTTTTTTAGATTGCGCTGAGACTTCGAATCCAAAACATATACACTGAAAATAAAATTTCGTAAAAGTGTCACGAAAAACTTTCGTTTATAATACGAACACATTTTTCACAACGAAGCAAGATTTTACGAACCATTCGTAAATATAACGACAGGAATTTCGTAAGGCATTTTTCAGTACAATTTATGAAAACTCGTTTATTTTACAAAACACATGCATAAACTATCGAACAAATCTCTGCACCAATAATTTTGTATATTGTACGAAGGCATTCTTAGTATTTATGTGTGCTTTTAAGATATACGAAATCTACAATTCTGTGTTCGTTTTATTTATTAAATACTTTCGTACATAATACTAATGCAGAAACATGTTCTTTTTTAATACGCACAATATACGAATATTTTCGTGAAATATACTAAATTGCCGGTGGTTTAATATTTCATCATATTTTTATGTACCGCGTATCATTGCCAAATTACGTGTTGGCTAATGTGAGACGTATAATATAAATTTAAACGTTTTATAAAGGAATTCGCTAGATAAAAAAATACAATAAAAAATTAAATATTAATTTGTGATTTGATTTTTATAATCATTCGTAGAGCTATCGATGAATCTTAAACATTGCTACCTGTAATTGCTAGCTGGCAAAGGTGAGTAAGTGAATTTAAGTTTTGTTTTTTTGCTTTAGTTTTTCATGGCTTCTGTTTTGTTGCTTTTTTATTGTTGTTGTTTTATTGTTGCATACAGAGCGTTGACACATGATCTCCATGCAATGGTTTATCAGAAAAAATCAAACAGTGGTGCGCGTGCGCTGCAACACGTATGAACTGCATTCGAGACACCGAGAATATATAATCCAAAACAAATATTTGATGTTTGACCGCAATACAAATTGCCTGATGGTTTTCGTATGGTAAGACTATAGCTCAGTCTTATTTATTTTCTTTCATTAAAATAAATTCTTTTTTTAGATTGAACCTGATTTCGCCTTCTTATTCGGAACCAGAAATGAGGTCCTTGATAACCTCATTGCTTTTTGCAATTTACTTTTGGATATTAGTGTTTTTTTTTTTTTGACCGCTAACCACTACACCACAGCGGTCGCTAATCGGAATACAAATTAAAAATAATGAATATTTATTTAATTTTAAACTATATGAATTGTACTCCATTGTAAAAGAGAATCAACAGTGTTTTTATTTGGTAACACAAATTTGCCGAAAAACTATGGGTGGATGAATAGCGTTTGAAATTTCATTTGGTATTTACAGCTGGAAAGTATACGCATACTCATCATTAATGTTAAGTGTTNAAAAAACTATGGGTGGATGAATAGCGTTTGAAGTTTGAAAAATTTCATTTTGTATTTACAGCTGGAAAGTATACGCATACTCATCATTAATGTTAAGTGTTTTTGCAAAACATTTTGTTAAACTTACGATAAAAATAGAATAAAAGTGTTGTGTTATAACTCGTACTATGTTTTTTACAGTGTAGCGAATGAAAGCAACAACCGCAGGTTTCACGAAAATAATTTCATTAAATATACGAATTATTTTACAAAAATTTCGTAAAAAAACAAAGAATTAATACGAAATTCTTCAGTAAATCGAACGAACGCATTCGTAAAATGTACGAAAGATCTGATGTCTCATATTTTCGTAGAATGAACGAAAACGGTTTTGTACAATTAACGACAACTTTCGTGGCTCAAAATGACGAAAAATTTCGTAAGATGTACGCAAGTTTTCGTTATATTTACGCAGATTTTCTTTTCAGTGAATAGTCCACTCCTTCGAAATATCAACGCAAAATTAGAGATGGATCCAAATGTATATCATTTTGGGGATATTCTGGGAATGTTCATAATAATAATGCCGACATTTCATTCCTAATAAATTTCCCTAGATGACACAGAAATGCAAACTCAAGAGAACAGTATAAAGGTGTTGTCGAATGCATATCTAATTAACATTTTTAATGCATTCCATCGTCTGCGGTCAGGGGCGGATCAAATCCGAGTCGGTCGAGAAATCCGGTTAAGAATTTCAATTGCACTCTTGGTATTGTGATTCTACTTCCGGAATAATTTGGTGCTAATTGCACATACCCACATACATTTTTTTTTTGAGATGAAGCTGGTCATTTCTAATAGATTTTGTCGCTGAACTCATCTCTGAAAAATATACACAGCATTTTAGAATATATCTCTTGTCCATTCACATGCCGCACAGTGTGCGTTTTTAAACACCCCATGCGAATTAATAGTAGAGCTTTCGACAGAAGCAGTATTTTGATATGAAAAAAAATGGTTTTGAAAGCTAATGTAATTCCCATTCACGGTAAAATATTACCATTGAGCCACAATTACTCCTGGACCTTAAAAAAATTTGTCAAAAATAGTGTTCTTCGAAAAAAAAACATGCAAAACCACTGGATTTATAAAAAAAAAATAATTTTTATTTTTTATTAATAGATTTTGAGACGAGCAACACCATTCCCTGTTCAAAATTCGAAAAAAAAATTTTAACACCTCAATTTAAAGAGGTATTATTTCTCGAATTTTTTTTTTTATTTGTATGCAGCTGTGCATCCTTCTTTTATATCCCTCGAGTAACAAGTGCGTTTTAGTGCAATTCAAGACCTTTAATTTGAACCAAGGTAGAAGGCTCCAGGCCCTCCGAGAGGCTCACCGCCGTACATGAATAGCTCGGCTGGCACGCCGGCAGCTCCAGCAGCTTTGTGTTTTTCAGCCGCGTAATCTCTATTCGTACCTCGTCACAGTCAGGCGGTGGGACATCGACTCCGTAATCATCGAGTGGGGGTTCGGGCTCGTCTTCGCCACTACTTTCAGTGCTGCTGCCATTCAATAGGGTAGAAAAGTGTTCCCTCCATAACTTTTAACGTTCTGGACATCCATCTCTAGGTCACCATGGTCGTTCATAAAGGAGTTAGCGCCCNATTCCATCGTCTGCGGTCAGGGGCGGATCAAATCCGAGTCGGTCGAGAAATCCGGTTAAGAATTTCAATTGCACTCTTGGTATTGTGATTCTACTTCCGGAATAATTTGGTGCTAATTGCACATACCCACATACATTTTTTTTTTGGGATGAAGCTGGTCATTTCTAATAGATTTTGTCGCTGAACTCATCTCTGAAAAATATACACAGCATTTTAGAATATATCTCTTGTCCATTCACATGCCGCACAGTGTGCGTTTTTAAACACCCCATGCGAATTAATAGTAGAGCTTTCGACAGAAGCAGTATTTTGATATGAAAAAAAATGGTTTTGAAANGTAAACACCCCATGCGAATTAAAAAAAGAGCTTTCGACAGAAGCAGTATTTTGATATGAAAAAAAAATGGTTTTGAAAGCTAATGTAATTCCCATTCACGGTAAAATATTACCATTGAGCCACAATTACTCCTGGACCTTAAAAAAATTTGTCAAAAATAGTGTTCTTCGAAAAAAAAACATGCAAAACCACTGGATTTATAAAAAAAAATAATTTTTATTTTTTATTAATAGATTTTGAAACGAGCAACACCATTCCCTGTTCAAAATTCGAAAAAAAAATTTTAACACCTCAATTTAAAGAGGTATTATTTCTCGAATTTTTTTTTTTATTTGTATGCAGCTGTGCATCCTTCTTTTATATCCCTCGAGTAACAAGTGCGTTTTAGTGCAATTCAAGACCTTTAATTTGAACCAAGGTAGAAGGCTCCAGGCCCTCCGAGAGGCTCACCGCCGTACATGAATAGCTCGGCTGGCACGCCGGCAGCTCCAGCAGCTTTGTGGTTTTTCAGCCGCGTAATCTCTATTCGTACCTCGTCACAGTCAGGCGGTGGGACATCGACTCCGTAATCATCGAGTGGGGGTTCGGGTTCGTCTTCGCCACTACTTTCAGTGCTGCTGCCATTCAATAGGGTAGAAAAGTGTTCCCTCCATAACTTTTAACGTTCTGGACATCCATCTCTAGGTCACCATGGTCGTTCATAAAGGAGTTAGCGCCCTGGCCTTGAAACCTTCCGTAAGTCGCCTAACCCTCTGATAAAATTTTTTGTGGTTTTTCCTGTCGGTCGGCATCTCAAGCTCTTCAAACTCACGTATTTCGGCCTCTCTCTTATTTCAGCAAATACGTCTCGCTTCCTTCTTTGGTTTCCTATAACGTGCCTCCCGTTGNGTTCCATCGTCTGCGGTCAGGGGCGGATCAAATCCGAGTCGGTCGAGAAATCCGAGTTTGGTTAAGAATTTCAATTGCACTCTTGGTATTGTGATTCTACTTCCGGAATAATTTGGTGCTAATTGCACATACCCACATACATTTTTTTTTTGGGATGAAGCTGGTCATTTCTAATAGATTTTGTCGCTGAACTCATCTCTGAAAAATATACACAGCATTTTAGAATATATCTCTTGTCCATTCACATGCCGCACAGTGTGCGTTTGTAAACACCCCATGCGAATTAATAGTAGAGCTTTCGACAGAAGCAGTATTTTGATATGAAAAAAAATGGTTTTGAAAGCTAATGTAATTCCCATTCACGGTAAAATATTACCATTGAGCCACAATTACTCCTGGACCTTAAAAAAATTTGTCAAAAATAGTGTTCTTCGAAAAAAAAAACTGCAAAACCACTGGATTTATAAAAAAAAATAATTTTTATTTTTTATTAATAGATTTTGAAACGAGCAACACCATTCCCTGTTCAAAATTCGAAAAAAAAATTTTAACACCTCAATTTAAAGAGGTATTATTTCTCGAATTTTTTTTTTTATTTGTATGCAGCTGTGCATCCTTCTTTTATATCCCTCGAGTAACAAGTGCGTTTTAGTGCAATTCAAGACCTTTAATTTGAACCAAGGTAGAAGGCTCCAGGCCCTCCGAGAGCCTCACCGCCGTACATGAATAGCTCGGCTGGCACGCCGGCAGCTCCAGCAGCTTTGTGGTTTTTCAGCCGCGTAATCTCTATTCGTACCTCGTCACAGTCAGGCGGTGGGACATCGACTCCGTAATCATCGAGTGGGGGTTCGGGTTCGTCTTCGCCACTACTTTCAGTGCTGCTGCCATTCAATAGGGTAGAAAAGTGTTCCCTCCATAACTTTTAACGTTCTGGACATCCATCTCTAGGTCACCATGGTCGTTCATAAAGGAGTTAGCGCCCTGGCCTTGAAACCTTCCGTAAGTGGCCTAACCCTCTGATAAAATTTTTTGTGGTTTTTCCTGTCGGTCGGCATCTCAAGCTCTTCAAACTCACGTATTTCGGCCTCTCTCTTATTTCAGCAAATACGTCTCGCTTCCTTCTTTGGTTTCCTATAACGTGCCTCCCGTTGCGCTTGATCGCAGCGTGAACCTATAGGCGGCGTCTTTTTTCTCTGCGGCTTCTTGACATTCCTCATCGTACCAGTTGTTCTTTCGGGCTCGCTGAAATCCAAATACTTCTTCGGCGGCGGTACTTAATGATCGGGAAATATGGTTCCACTGCTCGCGTATTATGGATTGTTAATGAGTGCTCTCAGAGAGCAGGTGTGTGAGTCGAGTGGCGAATAAATTGGCCGTCTGTTGTGATTGCAGCTTTTCGACNTTGCGCTTGATCGCAGCGTGAACCTATAGGCGGCGTCTTTTTTCTCTGCGGCTTCTTGACATTCCTCATCGTACCAGTTGTTCTTTCGGGCTCGCTGAAATCCAAATACTTCTTCGGCGGCGGTACTTAATGATCGGGAAATATGGTTCCACTGCTCGCGTATTATGGATTGTTAATGAGTGCTCTCAGAGAGCAGGTGTGTGAGTCGAGTGGCGAATAAATTGGCCGTCTATTGTGATTGCAGCTTTTCGACTTTTCCTTGCATTGTTGTGCGCACATTTTTTGCTTCACAGAGGCAGGTGCGTATCTTGCGTACAAGATAGTGATCCGGGTCGATGTTTTGCCCTCGGAGTGTACGTACGTCTAAAACGCTGGAAGCATGCCAAAAATGATTTTGACATCGTGTCGGGGGCAACGCTCATACGTACGCTCCAAGCGCTCATAGAAGAGATGCTTGGACGCCTCGTCTTTCTCTTCCGTGGGGCATGGGCGTTCTCGGCAGGGTATATACATACATATCTACATATATATATATGTATATATATTCACATAAAACGCTTTATTGAATCGGTTGTTTTAATCCCCCGCACAAAAATCAACTTCGTTTAGAATGTTGTTATCACTTTAAGTTGTTGTTTTTATTATTATTGTTGTTGTTGTTGTCGCTGCTACTATTGTTCTTTTACAAGCTCCAATGCTTTCATACGCAATAATTGCAATGCTGCTGCTGGAAAAGTTCATCGCACCCTGTGAATGGTGTGCGTCGTTAGTGGCTGCAGCATCGAATAACGGCAGCAGAAATTCAATGCAACATCAAAAGCAAACAGTACACAGCAAACAACAACCAACAACAAAAACGTACTGAAACTTTAAAAGCAATGACTTTTGCAGCAATTTACGCTCAAGAATAAGAAAATAGGAAGAAACAGAAGAAGAGTGAAATCGTATGAGAAAGAAAACGGTAAATTAAAATACTTTACGAGAGAGGTGAAAGGCCCGTTGTGGAGTTGATGGAGCTAATGAAAGGCGGAAGGCAATTAAGATTTACAGGAGCAATAAACATTGAGAGTTGTTGCGTGAATGGCAGAAGAAGTCAAATGCTAAGGGCGATGATTAGAAGAAGGAATGTATGCACATTAGGGTGCCCATCGAAAATGCTTTTTTGGAAATTTCAACACCCTACCTCCTAATTTTATTCATTTTTATGAGAAATATTTTTGCCTATTTTTATAGATTTTTTAAAGGCCATNCCCTAATTTTATTCATTTTTATGAGAAATTTTTTGCCTATTTTTATAGATTTTTTAAAGGCCATTTAGAGGTCGCGACCTGTCAATTAAGGTCAGAAAGTAGGATTTTGTAGATTTATAGGTTTTTGAATAACTATTTTTGATTAGATTTCAAAGATCGAATATGATCTGAGGATATATAGGCATTTGAAATGGTATATAATAATTATTGTCGGACTAGGCTTGTTGGGATTTTTTATCGGTAAATTAAAAAATACCCTTTTTTTAATTTTGACCATCGATAATTTCTACAACTTCAAAATATGGAGTACTATCTAAAATTAAATGTATTTTCAATTAAACTGACACCTTATTTATTGCAATCGCATAAAAATTGTTGAATGTAGGCGACTTTTCTTAAATATGGCCTTGAATTTATATGTGTGCATCAACCGGAACTTAGATTTTTTGAGCAGTGTGGCTAAAAGTTCATCAATATTTGTTCCAAATTGATATATACAATCGCTCTTTAACAAAAAAGTGGGTTTTCATGAAATTTTAGAAAATGGGGGTGACAATGCTACTTATATGATATATGCGTATCTCAAAAACTACTTGACCGAAATTGCAGAAATTATCGATGGTCAAATTTTGAAAAATTAAGAGAAATATGGGCCTTTTTTAATCATTCAAAAACTTATAAATCTACAAAACCCTATTTTCTGACATGAATAGACAAGTCGCGACCTCTAAATTACCTCTAAAAAAAGGAACAGTCCAGTGCCTTCGTCTTGGTCTGCAGGCTGTATCGGAGATACACCCGCTAAATTTAAACGTAGAATACGTGGTATGGTTAAGAGCATATCCAAGTCAAAAACGAAAGCACAAACTAAGAAAAAAATATCGATAACAAAAGCGATAATAAAATCGATAAAATCGATAAAAATATCGATAACAAAATCGTTAACTAAATCGATTACAAAATCGATAAAAAATCGATTACAAAATCTATCGAAAAATCGATTACAAAATCGATAACAAAATCGATTCCAAAGTCAATAACAAAATTGATAACAAAATCTATCAAAAAATCCATTACAAAATCGGTAATAAATTCGATAAAAAAATCGATAAAACTATCGATAACAAAAGCGATGGCAATATCGATAGCAAAATCGGTAAAAAGACCGATAAAAATACCGACAACAAAAGCGATAACAATATCTATAGAAAAATCGATAAAAATATTGATGACAAAAGCGACAAAAATATCGATAACAAAAGCGATAACAATATCGATAGCAAAATTGTTAAAACAATCAAGAAAAATATCGATAACAAAACCGATAAATAATCAATCGATTACAAAGTCGATAAGAAAATCGATAAAAATATCGATCATTATATCGATAAGTTCCGAAAATATCGATAGCAAAATCAATAACAACATCGATACAAATTTCGATAGCAAAATCGGTGAAAATATCGGTAACAAAACCGATAAAAATATCGATGGCAAAATCGATTAAAATATCGGCAAC